>NC_132857.1:47850910-48158410 GCF_048164855.1 Canis lupus baileyi | reverse complement strand
ACAACTGCTTATTTATCCTACTATTCTATGATTGGCTGGTGGTTCTTCTCTAGCAGTTCTTCAGATCTCTGACCAGCTTCAGATCAGATGGCAGCTGGATGATCTAGGATGACCTCCTTCCTATGTCTGGCAGTGGACATGTTATATTCTGGGTTACTGGGCCATAAGTCTTTCATTATGCAATAGGCTAGCTTGGGATGGTCACATGGTTCTCAGAAATGAGAATTTGCAAACATTTTTACAAGCCATATGTACTAATGCCTCATTGGTCAAGGAAGATCACATGGCCAAATCCAGATTCATGATATGGAGACATAGACTCACACTGATGTGTGGAACTACAAAGAGGCTGCACACATAAATGAAAGGGGAGAATTTGCAAAATCTGTAATCAACACAGTTGGAGAAGTGATCATTAGCTTACCTCCAGAACTTCCTAAGTAATACAATGAAACCTGGCTTGGCTTTTCAAAACTCTGTTTTATTTGTTATATAATGTTCCTTGACAACCAGTAGTGGACTATGACAATAATATCTGGCTTTATCCATGAGCTAGAAATCAATCTATCTTTGATGGTGAAGAAATAGAATGAGACAGAGAAGGATTATCTAGTGGGGAAAATATATAACAAAACTGTGGGTTAGTGGATTTAATGACTTTGAATTGATTCTGCCAACTTCAAGAGTATAAATGCTTTTTAGATTTAGCCCAACTAACACTGAATTTTTCTTATGAGTCCCTCATGATTAGTTGTTATTAAGACACTTTAATTGCCCCGCATCTCTGTGTAAAAAATGTGACTGAAAAACTTTTTTTTTTGTAGTTTGACTTGAATGAGAAAGTTGTAAATGGTAGCTAAGAGATAAAATAATCTTTGATGTAGTGTTAGAAGAGGCATTTTTCATAGGAACCAATAAAAAAAAGTATACATATTAGAACTTTTTTTTTTCCTTTTGAAAGATTTATGGCATGAATTTAGCAGATGAAATCAATGTACCGTGCACTACGAATAAGTCTCTGAGGGGCTGGCTGATGAATTAAAAATTCCTAAGAAAGCAGTAGAACACCTGTGGAAATAGGCAGGACACAAGTGAATCTTGGCTTCCTCTTGAAAAATGATCATAATTTGTAGGAGTGAAGTTGCCTGTAATTGTTTGAAAGAGAAGACATTTCAATTTCATGTACTCATTAAAATGTGCTCAGTTTTTTTGACTTATAATACAAAAATAAGCAAAGTTTACCAGAAATCAAGTATTATTTGTATATGCAACTTGCTATTCTGAGCTTTTGAGTATAGCGTATCTGGTTAAAAATGTTGAGAGAGAGAATGTTAAAAGAATTTATACTAAAACAAACCATTATGTGAATACAAGTTTCTTAGGGCAGAAATTCATGCACAGATTTTTTTTCTTAATTGAATTTTAATTATACAGCTTTAAAAATGACATAAGTAAAGATACATAAATTCCATTTTTTTTTTGTAATCAGCCTTATTTGCAACACCTACGACAACATAGTGTATGGCTTAGATTATCATTCTTGTGGAATAAAGGCTAATAATCCTTCATGCTATATTCAAATGAATGTTGCTGTTGCAAACCTCATTAACTTTTTAAGATTTCTACAAAGTAGAATTTGCAATGCGTAGTTCTATGTTTTACTGACATGTTGATAAAGCAAAGTGTTAACCAATACCATCCTCCAACCACGTACCCTGGTTCTTTTCCATTTCCTTAAGCAATTTACACCCAATGGCCTTTCTTCTTTGCTTTCCTCTTAGACAATCTTTCTTGACAACCACTGCATTTTTATTGATGCCTTAGCACACTTAGCAATCTCCTCATAATTTTTGATAACACTTTTTTACTCTTGTTCTCTGTTTTCACTTTCCATTATAGCTTGATGACAGCCTGGGTCTGATTGCTCCTGGGATTTAGTGTTCTCTCTGAACACAATCCGATTGCACTGTATCCAGCCTATTTTAACATATTTGTGAGCCTGCTTTTCTATCTTTACCTGCATTATAATTATTATTCTACACTTCCATTTCACTCTTCCATTAGTTCTCTATTGACCATGCTCATTTTTTTTCCCCAAAACATGGACCAAGAGATAAGTCATGTAAGGGTGTCACTATCACTTCCCTTGACTATCAAATGCTGCTCCCTGCTTTCTGTTTCTGACTGTAGAAATGCAGCTCCTGCAGAAACTTTCTCCCTAATAATGGGCATATTTTCCCTTTTAGAGAGTTCAATGATTGTGTTCATTCTTACTGGTACCTTCATTACTTAATATTATTAACCCAAGTCCCAATTTGCCAATTTATCTCGTTATTGGAACACTATGAAATCTCCAGACATTTACTGAAAATCCCCTTTAATATCTTGATGCCAACTATTATTAATTTAACATACCAAAGCCATTTTCCCATGTAAAACATCAGAACTTCTATTTTTCTTGTTAGTGAAATTATCACTTTTTTATAACCAATCAGAATCGAACCCCACATTTACTAACTCCTTCTGTACCTGTATCCCTGAACCATTTATTCACCAAGTATTTTTTCTTATCCACTGTCACCATTATGAGCCATGTTTCCGTTCTTTTATTACTGAATATTGCTGATCTTCTACTTGCTTTCCCTTTTTATGCCTTGATTTTCTAGAAGTTTCTATGTACCATGCACAACAACGCTTTCATTGCATTCCTCCTTAAAATATTGAATGACTCCCTATTTTCTGCATCTGAAAGTATAATCCATTACTTCCTTTCCAGATAATCTCAATCTAGGTGACCCATCTCACCAGAAATCTCTCTTCTATGCCAAATTTGCCCTTTGCATCACTTTTGTTCAAACCATTTTTTATCTCATGAACATACCGTATTTTTTTTCTAAAACTTCACACCTTATGTTGTTAAAATAAAGTGGTTAAGATTTTATAGCCTTTCAAATGGTTTTGGTTTGGGGGGATTTTTATATTCAGTTGAAATCCTTCCATACAATTAAGGAATTCAATATCTTTTTTCCCCTAGTACTGAGGCCCACAGTGCTGCAGTCTCAAAAAATGGAGACCCTTTTGAAAAACATTCAAGATTTGTCATTTCTGCCTCACATCCTTATCACCTCCTTAGTTATTACCCTGTGACTTTCCTTTGTTTCATTTTTGTTTATATGATTTCCCCAAAGAAATGTCAAGTTCTCTTAGGGAGGGTCTGTTGCATATACTCTTTTCTACACCCCCGATAATGCATAATCGCTTGGAAGATAATAAAAATAACTAGCTTTATTACAAATTGGTTATGTGTTAGCCATATAATTAGGTTGTTAGAGGACTTAAAGCTTCATTTGCAGAGTAAAAAGGAATCCTTTACTTCAATTGCTTGCCTGGTTGGACTTGTGATTACCAGGGGGAGGGAGATTAAAGACTTAAATTTTGATGAGAAAGTAGGAAAAGCAGTATAGAATATTGGTTAAAAATAGAGATTTTAGAGCCAGAATATCTAGCTGTATTCAGCTTAGCCCCTTCCTTGCTTTTCACCACTAATGAGCTGTGTCCTTGGGTAAGATGTTTACCTATCAAGGCCTCAGTTTCCTCTTTCAGAAAAGATAATACTAGTAGCAATCTCAGAGGGTTGTTGAGATTCAATGAGTTAATATATATGGTTAGAACAGCTCCTAGTATTTACTCAGCACTTAATCAGCATAAACCTTATGAGCATTTGCCTTCATTTTCCTTAAATGATTCATTTTTTAAGCGTCATTATTATAAAATAGTAGAATCCAGCCAGCATGCAAAAATGGCCATAGTAGTACACAGAGATTTTGAAAAACACAGGTGATTTCTCCCTTCAAAGTCTCATATACTATATATAAAGAAAATACAAGGTCCCTAAGGAGAGGGGAGAGGGACCTTTGTGGATGAAAAGGATGTCAGGCTGCATGGTTCTTCCATCATCTCATAGCATTTCCTGAGCTTATACACTTGACTATTGCCTGTTCTTGACCTTGTCAGAGGTTTTCTTAGAATTATATGAAAGATGGTACCTGTGCTATAGTAATAGAATATATTATGTGAATAGCAAAAGTACTACTTTTGGGGAAGGGGTAGAGTTGGAAAAAATGGAAGTGATATTTTCAAGACGACAGAATGAATTTCTATTTTTAGAAGCATTTGAGGGATGCCTGGGTGGCTCCTGGTTGAGCATCTGCCTTTGGCTGAGGTTATGATACCGGGCTCCTAGGATCAAGTCCCATGTACGGCTCCCTGAGCCTGCTTCTCCCTCTGCCTCTGCCTCTGCCTCTCTCTCTGTGTCCCTCATGAGTAAATAAGTAAAATCTTAAAAAAAAAAAAAAAGAAGAAGTATTTGATTTTCCAAAGATTCAAATACTTTGTCACCCTTTGCAAATTGAGGACTGTTGAGAACTTATATTTGGCTGAGTGCCAAGACAAATCAAACCTGAAAAAAAAATAGAAAGGAATGTTGGTAAATATAAATATGGATCAGATATATAAGAATGTCTGTATTGTTTAATAAAGCATATTTTCATAAATTCCTTTTGTCTTCTCCTTTTCGAACCTGCAGGATAATGTTGCTTAGAAACCTCTATGTGTAAAGTGATGGCTAAGAACACAATTTATAATTAATCCATGAAAGTCTGAAATGGCAAAATCTTTATGTAGTCTAAAGTTCTATGTTTTTGCTATATTCACAAAATCCTGGGATTTGAATGGGCTAGACATGGGGTCAGAATTGACAAAGCAGGTCATCTGTTGGTAGCCTATGGGCTTGGGATGACAGGAGTACTTAAGTCTGGAACAGCTGGTATCTGTAAAAGTGCCTGTTAGTTGTACCTATTAGTTTTGTGGATAATAAGGGAAAATGAGATCAATTTTGTCCACATTCAATAGAAATCTACAATAACCTTCTTACTTTGCCAGTGTTAAGTAAAGAACAGAGTTCAGTGAGAAAATGAACATTTGTTTTAGAATTAATTAAAAAAAATAGAATTAATTAAAAAAGAAAGCATAAATTCCCAAGTAATTTTTCAGCGGGATGGCATGAACTGTGTATTTTTACAAGAAGTTGAATTTGATAATTGATTACCTCTTATATAACATTAGACATTTATTTATAACTTATTTTATAAATTCTACAGCATTTTCCTCACTCTGTGATTTACCTGCATTGCCATTATTAAAATACACTCACAGCGCAAGGAAGCAAATTGGAAAGTAGCAGAATTTCAGATTAATGTCTGTATTAGCACATTACATAACACAGTCTGTCATTTTTTTTTTCAGTCTGTCATTTTGAAGAGGTATTAATGCCAATTGGGTTGTTTAACCTATAGAAGGTTTAAAGCAATGCATGTTTTCTAACATACTATATATGCAGGGTTTTCTTTCTATATAATTTCATATATGAACTACACAGATTCAGAGATAAGGGAAGATAAATTTTTATTTTCTGTAATATATACCCAAATCACACCATTGTATTAGATTTATTAATTGTCAACTCTGCTAAACAAGTGTATGTACTGAGTAGATCATTCTCTCCCTCCCCTCTAGACACATTTGCATGTTCTGTTTCCTTGCCTGTATTTCACTTGTTAATTTGTGTTCACATTTAGGTTTCAGTTTAACTTTTCCTCAATGTTCACATGATACACACACACACAATCATCTCAGTCTAGATATAAGCATGTCTTTCAAAGTTTCCACAATATCCAAAAAGCCTTAATGATAATACTGTTATTTTCTTTTTATTGAAATAGCTTCTTTGTTGTATTAGAGCAGACACAGTACCTTGCACATGAGTATATCTCTATTCCAGCCTATCGTAGGTCCTCAGGACACTGTGTTGACTGCTATTGCGAATGCCTTTTGGGGCATTCTGACACTGATTATAGAGTTTCTGGGACTTAGTAAGCAATCAGTGAATATTCACCAAAGAAGGGAGTCATGCTCTCTGAAAATCAAGATTCTTGCCCTTGTGGAATTAACAAGGTAATAGGGAAAATGTAATCAGTAGAAATAAGTTAGTATGACACAGGGTGGTATGAGTCTAAACAGAATTTTTATAGGCCCTCAGAGTAAAATGAAATCAATGCCAGTTGGAATGAAAAAAGGAACTTTGTGGACTAGATGGCCTTTTGTTGCATTATGATGAACTCTGACCAATAACCATAAGGATAAATCAATAACTTTTGCTTATGCATCAGGTTATTAACATTTTCTGACAACAATATTAAGACAACAAACATTTATCTTACTTTAAAATCATCCAGTACAGTTTCTTAAAACACAAGTAACTTAACATGGTTTACAGTTATGACCACGTATGCCATTCTTTTTTCCCTGTGTAAAATATTTCTCAAACATAGCATATGAATTGAATCTATATGACTGTTTACTTTACTTGGTGAATACACAGTAAGTGTTCCTTTTTTCTTTATTATTGACCTCCTTGCAAAAGTGGTTTGGTAGTAAAGCTGGACATGAATCTGGTGTCTGGATTTGAATCATCCTAACAAAAGATGAGCTTTGCCTAAACTTAATATTTTCTTATCTTCAACTGAGGAGATTGAATCACAGTTAGTTGTCAAGTAGTATAATACTTTTTGCACAAGGTAATATTGCAATCTGAAATTATCACCTCCCTATAGACTCTAATGTTAAATTATCGTTTTTATTCCTGCCTTATTTCATTCAATTTGTCAAATATTCTTTTAATACCCACCAAGAAGAGTCTGCTTAGTCTCATTTGAAATGAAATATTAAAAGGTTCTATCATTTCATGAGTAAATTTTTTTTTTTTTTTTTTTTTTTTTTTACTTGTACTCTACTCTTTAGCACAAGGGCCTTACATCAGTTTTAGAATCCATGGAAATCATATTCATTTCTTCACAGAAATACTAGAGTGCTTTATTTCACTGATATGAAAATATCCTTTATTAACATGATAATAAGATGATGCTTAATTATTGATTTTTTCTTTTGTTTAAATTTTATTTCATTTGTCCCCAAAACATTTATTGTGCATTTAATGTATGCTAAGTATTTTATGAGAAAATGTAATCCCATTTTTCTTCAACACTCTTCATTTGGAAAATAAAAAATAATGCAATTTATATATAATAATCCTGGCAAAAATCGTTGGCATTGAAAACATGAGCCATAAACAAAATATATCTTCTATTTGGTAACCATCATGAAAGAGGTAACATTTTGATGAAGAATGCTACGATGCTGATAAAGCAATTTTATGGAGTCATATTTTCTTATGACTTATGCCCCATGTATCTAGTTTTACACATGTATTTAATGCAGCACACTATTTCATGCAGTGCTACCACTTAAGTTCCATAAAAGCAATAGTGTGATTTGCATGATTGTGGGAGTTTTAATATTTTCTTTAAAGAGTGCAAATCATATTTAAAGATTCAAGTATGATATTCAAATCTTCTTTTACTCATTGCCATCAACAAATGAGGTTTTTAGAGATTTGTCTTATTCATTTTAGTGATCAAGATATGGGTCACATTATTCTGTCCTCATAATCATTTTGTTCATTGACACCTAAAGATATTTGATAAGGTATTATTCTGCTAAGATTAAAAGCATGGGCTTTTGGGGCACCTGGGTGGCTCAGTTGGCTAAGTGACTTAGACTCAGGTCATGGTTTCTGGGTCCTGGCATCAAAGCCTGAGTCTGGCTTTGTACTCAGCTGGGAGTCTGCTTGCCCCTCATCTTCTCTTTCTACCTCTCCCCCTGGCTTGTGTGCTCTCTCTTAAATAAAATTAATTAATTAATTTAATTAATTAATAAAAAAAACATGGTCTTTCAAATAAGTGAGACTTGTATTCAAGTCCAGGTTCTGTTCACCATTATGATATAGTCAATTTAAGAATTACTGAAAATTAAGGAAAATATTAGCACCAACCAGCAGTTTGTATGAGGATTAATGGAAACAATGACAAAAATACTTACTACAGTGCCTAGTCCAGACTCTTCCAGTCAAGAACCAGCAGTTTTCTATTGTAAAGTGAATCTTAACTCTTAACTGTGTCTGGAGTAACCACTGGAGAAAGTTTATTACTGTTTTGACAAAGTTACAATGTGGAAGGGCTGCTGACTTTTTTTACCTCTTGATTCCACAAAATACTAAATGTGCTAATTATTTTTAACTTCATTATCCTACTAGTAAAGAAAAATGAACATTAGTGCACCAAAGCTCATCATTATTAGTTCATTTTTATTCCAAAGTGCCAAAGATGCTGAGGGAAATGATAAGTCTTGAAGTAACTCCATTCTGGTTCTGATTAGACAGTTAAGCAAAAATTTAAGATTCTCTTAATGATATTTATTATGAACCAAATGATTACCCCCATCATCCCTCAATTTGTATTTTGAAACCTCAAATGTGACCTCTAGTACCTCAAAATGTGACTATATTTTGGACTATATTTAAAGATGTAACTAAGGTAAATTACATAAAATCATATGAATGGGCCCTAATCCAATGTGACTCATTTTTATAAAGGGAGGAGATTAAGACACAGCCACTATATTTTGGGAGATGACCACGTGAGCACATAGTGAGACTGTAGCTATTTTCAAACCAAGGAGAGAGGCCCTTGAAAAAAACCAAACCTGCTGACACTTTGGTCTTTTGGATTCTAGTCTCCAGAACCGTGAGAAAATAAATTTCTGTCATTTAAACTACCCAGTCTGGGATCCCTGGGTGGCGCAGCGGTTTGGCGCCTGCCTTTGGCCCAGGGCGCGATCCTGGAGACCCGGGATCGAATCCCACATCGGGCTCCGGGTGCATGGAGCCTGCTTCTCCCTCTGCCTGTGTCTCTGCCTCTCTCTCTCTCACTGTGTGCCTATCATAAATAAATAAAAAAAATTAAAAAAAAAATAAAAAATAAAAAAAAATAAACTACCCAGTCTATGATATTTTGTTAATGGCAGCTCTAGTAAACTAAAACAATATTCAAAAGTGGGAACCAATGGACTAGTTTTAGGGGAAATGTGTATGTAAAGTTAGAGCTAGTTATATGTAGAAGATTTCCTTTTGCTTCCTTAAGGGAAAATAAAAGTGGAATGTGTTGTCCAATCTTAAATGTTAATATATTCTGAGGTTTTAAAAGCATTAAGACCTATGATTATTTTGAAAGCCTCATAGGCAAGAAGTGAACATTACAACCTAAATAAGAAATTTAGTAACACTAATCTTTTTGATAAATATCTATTAAAATTCCACAAAATTTGATTAGTTTCCCATTCCAAAGGACAGATGTTTTACGAGTGAAAACACACAAACACACATACTTATGCATGTGATACCATAGTTTTCTTCACCATGATATTAAAACTCTTTCCATACTTGTCCCCAACATTCTCAGTAAATGTCTTTTCTCCTTATCTTATAGGCAAAAGAGGGATTAATTTCCTCAGTTTCTCTCATTTCCACTTAATAAGTTAGGTTCAGCCATGTGTGGTAGATAAAGATCTGGACTCTTAAACGATTCCTTAGGTTCAGATCATGCCTCTGCTTCTTAATAATCATGTACCTTCTACAAATTCTTAACCCACCAGTTCTCAGGTTTTTCATCTGCAAAATAAGGATAATAATAATATATGCAACAACATATCAAGTACTTTGAATTTGTGTGTGTGTGTGTGAGTGTGTATATATGTATTTTTTCAAATAATGGTGACTATTACCTCTATTATTATTTACCTATTATTATTATTATCCACTTTATTATTTACCCATTTTTCATTTTCTACTTTTGAATTGTAGAAGGTGGTCTTTCAGGTATAGCTCTCTTATCTATGCTATTTGAACCCATTGCCTCCTTGTCCCCACGCTACATGTTTCATTTCTCTCTGTCCAGTAGCTCTCCTCTCAAGCCTGGAATCATGCTCAGTTCTCCTTCACAGTAAAAATAAAACCATTAGCAAATCTGTCTCCTCCTGTTTCCCTCTCCACCTTTCCTTTCACCACATTTTTTTAAATGGGTAATCTACACCCGCTGACTCATTCTCTTCACTCCTTTAACCATTGCTCTCTGCCATGCCCTCCCTCATAACTCTGATAACAGACACCACCAAGGACTTGCTGCCAGTGACCTCATTTCATTTGAAATTGTTGACTACTCTTTACCTCTGACAACCCATTTCTCCCTTGAGTCCCATGACACTCTGTCATCCATTTCACCTGGTTTGTTTAGTTCTCAGACTATTTTTTTTTTTTTTTGTAACATGTTTGCTAGAACTCTACAAGGCTACATTTCTTCCCTAAGAAGTGGCAGTGTTGTATGTATGACTGTTTGGTATTCATCACCAATGAATTGCAATGGTGGTCCACTTGTGTTTGGTACTTGATATTTTGATTTGAAAAACATGTTTTGGAAAAAAAACTAGAAAGTTAAAATATTGTTTGCTGTATCCCTACTGTTTAGGATAGTGTTTGGTGCATAATAGGCATACAATAAATATCTAGTACATGAAAATTGTTTTCTTTTGTGTGTGTGTGTTTGTGTGTGTGTGCCCTTTCACATCTCACAATCTATGTGAGCCAAGAGGAATGTCCTATAAGGTAATAAATGATTAATTAATGTATCCTTGGGGCCATAAGTTAGATAAATAAAAATTATCTACCTTTTTAAAACAGCATTAGGTAGGGACACCTGGGTGGCTCAGTTGGTTAAGTATCTGTCTTCAGCTCAGGTATGATTTCAGGGTCCTGGGATTGAACCCTGTGTCCATCTGGCTCCCTGCTCAGTGGGGAGTCTGTTTCTCTCCCTCTGTCTCTCCCTACCCTGTTCATGCTCTCTCTCTGTCTCTCTCAATAAATACGTAAAATCTTTAAAAAAACAAACAAACACAGTATTAATTAAAACTATTTTTTAATTTAAATCTCACATACATCAGACTAAATTTCTTCACCTTTTCTCACTGAAATGATGCTTATTTAATTTCAAAAAGCCAAAATTATAATGAAAACAGAAGATTTACACTGTGAGGGGTAAGGGTCCACTTTTATGTCAGTGCATGCTTTGCAATCTTGTGGAAGAGTCTGTTGGAAAACAGGAAGCTGATGCTTGAGCTACATGGGTTTGAATTGCACAGATTCATTTATACATGGAATTTTTAAAATAAATACAGTATTTATTTAAGTAAATTAAGTAATTTTATTTTCTCTTCCTTGTGATTTCCTTAATAACACTCTATCCCTATTGTCTTTATTGTAAGAATGCAGTATATAATGCATATATACAAAACATGTTAATCAACTGTTTATGGAAGTGGTAAGGGTTTTGGTCAATAGTAGGGTGTTAGTAGTTAAGTTTTTGGGGAGTCAAAAATTGTATGCAGATTTTTGACTCTGCAGGAAGTTGGCACCCCTAATTCCCTCTTATTCAATGATCTACTGTAAATGATAATTAAGGGAGTGATTTTTTTAAAGTCTCCTAAATCATGGAATTTAAAAGTAACATTTATGAATCGATGGTCAGATTTTGACAATAGGATTATCCAAGAAATGCTTCACATTTTTAAAACACTTGTTTTTGACACCAATAGATTGGAGGTGTTTTCCTTACTAGTAGAAAGAGATATACACATTTTATTCTTATGTATTTTACCTAGGGCTTAATTTTGATATGATTACCTGCTATGAGAGGTAAATTATACACCTACTCATTTACCTGAAAGAAATTAGCTATACAAGTTAAGAAAAATGTTCATATTTGTGAACCTTAGAATAACTCCCACCGATAAATGTTCTAACAGAGCACCTGCTGTGGTTCATGTAAAAACATGGCCTTACTCTTAAACATCATGGATTTTCCTTAGCAAAGTCTATTGTATTCATTCTACATTTCCTAGTGTCATTTATCAAAACTTATAAAGGAAAGCAGTTTCTCTGCATTTTTATTTGTTTTAAATTAAAAAGGCCAATTTATCTTAGAGATAGAGACATTGAGGTGATAATCTATAATCAGAGCTGACTACTGACCTCACAACATATCTAATTTTTAAATACCTTTTTAGGCAATAAAATTATATTTCATTAAAACCTGTCATAGTTGAAAATTATTTGGTAAGTTTAAGTATATTATGAATAACGTGACATAAACCTGATTAAATTTGTAATGATATAACTTAATCAAATGTATTTTATAGAGGCAATGTTTATTTTGTCACATCTTTCTTTCCATGTGGAATTGTTTATTCTTTTTAGCATATATTAACTTGTCAGCAATGTATGATATGTTAAGCAAATCAGTACAATTTAATTAACTGTCACTTTACTATTACTATTAACCTTGTGCTTTTAAAATTTAGTCTATAAAAATTCTACCCAAGGTAGTCAGTTTAACGAATCAACCTGACTGACTATACAATAGTTCCTAGTTATTCAAGTCCAAAAATAATCTAGTTGGGCCGCCTGGGTGGTTTATTCGGTTACCCATCTACCTTTGGCTCAGGTCATGATCCCAGGGTCCTGGGATGGAGCCCCACAACGGGCTCCCTGCTCAGCGAAGAATTTGCTTTTCCCTCTCCCTCTCCCTCTGCCCCCCCCCTTTATCTTTCTCTCTCTCTCTCTCTCTCTCTCTGTCAAATGAGTAAAATCTTAAAAAAAAAATAATCTAGCTGTTCCTGTAGAGGTATTTTGTAAAAGTGATTAAATATACAATCAGATGACTAAATAAGAGAGATTGTGCTAATCATTGGGATTGCCCCAATGACATCACAAGAATTCTTATAAAAAAACCAAGCCAAACAAAACCAAAATAAACCAAACCAAAACAAAACAAAACAAAACAAACAAACAAACAAAAAAACAAGAAAAACAAGAGAGTCAGAAGATAGAGAAAATAATGTGGTAAGAGAAGCGGAGATTAAAGCAATGTGGCCCCAAGCCAAGGCATGCTCTCTGTCTCTAGAAGCTGGAAGATACAAAACAGATTATCTATAGCCTCTAGAAGGTACCAGTTCTGCTGACACCTTGACTGGAATATATATATATATATATATATATATAGACTCTGCTAATGAGTAGGTACACAGAGGAAGTGAGGAGTATGGTCTAAACAAAACAAAACAAAACTATGTTGTCTTAGAGAATACTTAAATCATCATATACAAACTGTTAGAATTTAAGAGTGCTATTAGTGAGGGCTCAGAAGGAAATGAAGAACATGTTATTAGGATCAGTTATATAGGAAACAGTTCTATAGAAAACATTGTAAGCAATGATCTTGGATATTTATCTGAAAATGTTTCTAAGCAAACTGTTAAAGGTGTGCCTGGTTTCTCCTTTCTGCTTATATGCAAAATAGAGAGAGAGAGAGAGAGAGAGAGAGAGAGAAATTAAGGGAAGAATTATAAAGGAAAATAGAAATAGGACTTGATGATTTGGAAAGTTCTCAGACTATCCAGATTGTAAGTGACATGAAAATTCACTGTCAGGGAAGTGTATTTGGGAGCCAAGGCACATGGCTGGACAGTCCCATGTTGGTGCCTCAGAAGGAACAAAAGGTAATGGTACTCCACCATGTGGAGGGCTCTCTGAAGAGACTGGTCTCATGCCTCATGAATTCTTTTGCCATCTCAGTAGAAACCAAATATGTGATAGAATTATCTTGGAAATAACTGTTGAGAAGCATCTTCTAATGGGGCAAATTTCACAATATACATAGAACTACATGGTTTTTGAGAATATTAACAGAAACATCAGTATCTTATATTGAAAAGGACAGAGAGAAGAGAAAATAAAACAAAGCTTTCAGATTCATAAAATTCTGTAGACAAGAAAAAGCTTGGTAATTCTATTCATTTACAAATTACATGAAAAAGGAAGGATGACTCAGAGGGCAGAGTTGTAGGCATAGAGTGCAGCACCTTGAGCTACAGAAGACTTTTCCCAGGACTTGAACACAAATGGAGCTTACTTCACTGGATTTTACAATTGTTTGCAACTGGTGACTTATTTTATCCTTCCATTTTCTTCCTTTGTGAATGAGAGTACCTACTACTGGTATACCCCATGTGTGATCTAGCATTGTATTTTGGTAACAGGTAAAATACACGGGTCTACAGATGGAAAGGAATTTTGTACCAAAATGGATCATACCCAGAGTCACAAACATACCTGATATAGATGATTAAATTTCAGATTTTTGAATGGATGAGACTTTGATAAGATTATACACTTGAGTTGATTCTGTAAACTTGTTGAGACTTTCAGTAACCTTGGGGTTGAATGATTCATTTTTGTATATGGTGTGGATATGAATTTTGAGAACCAGAGACAACTGTGCCAAGGTGAATAATGGCCTCCAAAGATGTCCATATTCTAAACCCTGAAACCAGTGTATTTGTTAGTTAACATGGTAAAAGGGACTTTGGAGGTGTGATTGGTTAAAGGTTTTGAAATGGATAATCCAGTTGGCCTAAAGTAATCACAAGGGTCCTTCTAAGACTGATACAGAAGGATTGGAATTAGAGGGGAGACAAGATGGAAGTTAGAGATGCACTTGGAAGATGGAAGAAGGACCAGGGAATGGAGGTGGCCTCTAGAACCTAGGAAAGATGAGGAAACAGATTCTTCTTAGAGAAATTTTCTCCCAAAGAAATTTAGGATGATTTACACTTTAATTTTAGTCCAGTGATAAAAAATTTTGGACTTCTGACCTCTAGAGATGTAAGATGAAAAATTGATATTGTGTTAAGCCACCAGATTTGTGGTAATTTGCTTCCACCTCAATAGGAAACTAATTACCAATTTATACAACTTTTAACAAGTCATATAAATCTAAAAGACTTGCTATAAAAAAACAGCAGGCCTGCTCTATACCTCTTTACCATAATCAGCTACTTTAAACTATTTTATTGAATTCTTTATTTGCTTACATATCTAAATCATTTAATAATATAACTAAATTTTTAGTTCAAAATCTGTAGCTTAAAGCATTATGTATTGGCTTGTGGCATTATCTGTTGACTTCTATTCCCATTTCCAATCCCCTTATTCAAATGTCCTAAGTCAGGCTAGACTCATTCTGTGTAAAGATAATTTAGGAATAAACCTTTATCATCATCTCAGGGATTCTCTTTGTCTTGCTTTTGTATTGTACCTATCTTACAGTTCCTGTATCTCATATTTTATTTATTCAAGGATTACTCCATAGTTTTATCAAAGTACCTTAAGAAAGGATGCACAGTAGATAAAACTTTTGATATCTTACACACAAGCATACTTTAGAGATGTGACTTTAGTTCTAGACCACTACAATACAGAAAATATTGGAATAAAGTGATTTAAGTGATTTTTCTTTTTTGGTTTGCCAGTGTGTATAAAAGTTATGTTTATGACATACTTTTAATAGTATTAAGCGTGCACCAGTGTTATGCCTAAGAAAACAATGTGCATGCCTTAATTTAAAAATATTTTATTGCCAAAAATGGCTAATCATCATCTGAACTTTAAGTGAGTTGTAATATTTTTGCCAGTAGAAATTCTTGCCTCAAAGTCTATGGCTGCTGAGGGATCAGGGTAGAGGTTGCTGAAGCTCGGGGTGTCTGTAGTAGTCTTTTAAGATAAGATAGTAATGAAGTTTGCAGTATTGACAGACTCTTTTTTCCACAAAAGATTTCTCTGCACCATGTGATGCTGTTTGATAGCTCTTTAGCTCTACAGAACAGAACTTTTTTCACAGTCCATGTCAGTCCTCTCAAACCCTGCTGGTGCTTTATCAACTAAGTTTATATCATATTCTAAATTCCTTGTTGTCATTGCAATCGTCTAAACAGCATCTTCACCAGGAGTGGATTCCATCTCAAAAAGCCACTTGCTTTGCTCATCCATAAGAAGCACCTCCTCATCCATTAAAGTTTTATTATGAAATTGCAGCAATTCATCACATCTTCAGGCTTCACTTCTGATTCTAGTCCTCTTGCTATTTCCACAACCTCTGCAGTCACTTCCTCCACTTCAGAAATGTATTTCTTAAATAATATGACTTGAAAGTCAAACTTACTCCTTGATCCACAGGCTGTAGAATGGGTGTCATGTTAGAATATGAAACTCATTGTACATCAACAGAGCTTTTGGATGACCAGATACATTGTGAATGAGCAGTAATATTTTGAAAAGAGTCTGTTTTTCTGACCAGGAGGTCTCAACAGTGGGCTTAAAGTACTCAGTAAACCATGGTAAACAGATGTGCTGTCATCCAGGCTTTTTTACCATTTATAGAGCACAGGCCAAATAGATTTAACATAATTCTTAAGGTCCTTAGGGTTTCTGGAATGCTAAATGAGCATTGGCTTCAAACTAAAGTCACCAGCTGCATTCACCCCTGATAAGAGTCAGGTGCTTTGAAGCCAGGAATTGATTTTCCCTCCATAGTTATGAAAGTCCCACACAGCATCTTCTACTCTCTGGCTATTTGATTTACATTGGAAATCTGTTGTGTCATTTAGCTGCCTTCATTAACCATCATAGCTACTAGATCTTCTGGAAACTTGCTCTTGAAGCTTCTACATCACCAGTCCCTGTCTCCCCTTGCACTTTTGTGTTTTGGAGGCAGCTTCTTTCTTTAAACTTCATGAACTGACCTCTACTAGATTCCAGATTTTTTTCAGCAGTTTCCTCACCTCTCTCAGCATTTCTAGAATTGAGAAGATGTATGTAGGGCTTTGCCCTGGATTAGGTTTGGGTCTAAGAGAATGCTGTGGCTAGTTTGATCTATCCAGATCAGCAATCAGGGTGTTTTGCTTTCTCATCATCTGTGTGTTCACTGGTGTAGAATTTACTTTTTTTTTTTTTTTTTTTTTTTTTTAGGAGTTTTTCCTTTGCATTCACAACCTGGCTCACTGACTCAAAAGGTCTGGCTATCAGCTGGTCTCAGCTTTTGACATATCTTCCTCACTAAACTGAATCATTCTAACGTTTAATGTAAAGGGAGGAATGTGTGACTTTTCCCTTCACTTGAATACTTACAGAGGTTATTAATTGACCTAATTCCAATATTGTTGTATCTCAAGGAATAGGGAGGCCTGAGGAGGGGGAGAAATAGGGGAACAGCCACATGGTAGTCAGAATGCACTGCATGTAATAAGTTTGCCATCTTATATGGCTGAGGTTGGCAGTGCACCAAAACAATAGTGATAGTAACATCAAAAATTACAGATCACTGTAGCTTAATAATATTAATGAAAGAATTTGAAATGTTGAGAGAATTACTAACATTCACATCCTAAAGTACCATGACACACGCACAAAGTGAGTAAATACTGTTGGAGAAATGGCGCTTATAGACTTCCTTGATGCAGGGTTGCATTCATTTTATAAAAAATGCAGCAAAATAAAGCTAAGTGCAATGCAATGAAATATGCCTGTTTAAAAAAAATGTTTAGAAGATTCTAGAACTTTTTATGAAAACTCCTCTCATCCCACTAGAATTTTAGTAAATCTTTGTCAACAGTGTTCTAGAAGTTTCATGATGATAAGCCCTGTGGTGTGGGTTTATTCCTATCTGTTGCATGAGATAATCAGTTACTTTTTCATTTCTTTAGCAATTATATTATTTTTTAACATGATTTTCCAGCTCTTCCACTGAGTTCATTTCTGATATGATTTTTTCCCCCAAGTCAATTTTCATTTTCTAAGTGTTCTTATTTTTTAATATCACTTTATTCTTATTTCATGGATGCAGTAGCTCACTTATGTTTCGGGGAATACAAACAATAATTACTTTGAACTTACTGTCTTTATGTAGAAGTCCTGTTCATCCTAAGTTTTTTTTTTTAAGATTTTATTTATTTATTCATGAGAAACACAGAGAGGAGCAAGAGAGAGGCAGAGACACAGGCAGAGGGAGAAGCAGGCTCCATGCAGGGAGCCTGATGTGGGACTCAATCCCGAGTCTCCAGGATCACACCCTGGGCTGAAGGCTCTAACCCACTGAGCCACCTGGGCTGCCCTGTTTATCCTAAGTTTTAAAAATCTTTCTTATTTGAACTACTCTCTTAATTTTCTGTTAAAGGTTTTCTTCATATAACTAAGGCCTTTCACTCGTATTTAAGGTTGGAACAGTCAATAGCAGATTATAAATATTGTAGGTGTAGCAGGCAGGCAGGTGGGGTCCTTCTCAAATACAAGTCATCTGGTTGGAACTTTTTGTTTTCGGGAACTCCCCATGTCAGATCTTTAGATCTTTTCTCTTATGATAGAAAGAGGGTCCTGGTTAGACTGTTCTAGTCACTGCCTGAAAGATATAGTTCTAGCTGTGGCAATTTTTAGAGGCAATTAGAGAAGGGAGTCTCAATATGCCAAGTCATCTCCATATTTTAAGCACACTACTGCTGCCCTTAACTGTGGTTTTGATTATTCAATTCAGAGATGCTATGTTTGATATTTGAAAAAACAAACAAACAAACAAGCAAACAAAAACCAAAAAACTCTGTATCAGGAGCTTCTGCAAAGTCTATCTATATGAAGTATGAAGAGAATCTGGGGATCTTAATGCCTCCTGATCCTATTTTTACCATTAAGTTTCTCTCCATTTTTACAAATAATCTACTGGTATTAATTCATCAGATTTGGAGAGTTTTTTCCTTTCTTTTCCCATTTAGAGTTATGGGGTCTGAAAAATAACTACTTGACCGTTTTTCTATCTGCTTTCTATCATTTATATCTTCCCCATTTTTTTCTTTTTTATACTTACTACCTTCAAAAAAGTCCTTTTATATATTTTACTGATGTTTTAGTGAAGCTTAAGGAGGGGATGGATATAAATACACATAATCAGTTTGCTACTTTTAATTTGAAGTCCTTTTGGATATGTTTATATCCTAATTATTTTCCTGATTCTGTGTTATGTTTTATTCCATTTTATTTTATTCCATCCTCTAAACATATACCATATAGAGGTGGCATTATTAATTCCCATGGGGAAACAGATTTACCATAGTCTGTATAACATCTTAGTTTTGAGCCTAAAATTAAATCCAAAGCCAATCTTTTAACATTAAAGAAACTCTGTTGTTGTTGTTTTTAATTTCTAAGACTAATTTATGATAATTTATTGACCTCAAAAAGATTCAATATAGGAAAATATTTTAATTTTATAGTGGTTAAATATTGTCCAATGTGCAAAAACTATAGCAATGAATTAATACATATGTGACTATAACTGTCTCTGTGAGTGATATACTTTATAAAGCATGAACAATTTGAAAGCATCTGAATAGTTTTGAGGGCAAAGAATCCTGAATCTTTAGATCAGTTTTCCAAGACTTATTCAACAATATGACAACTAATGATAATTAAAAAGGATCCCATGTGAGATGCCTGGGTGGCTCAGCGGTTTAGAGCCTGCTTTTGGCCCAGAGTGTGATCCTGGAGTCCTGGGATCAAGTGCCACATGGAGCCTGCTTCTCCCTCTGCCTTTGTCTCTGCCTTTCTCTCTCTCTCCGTGTCTCTCATGAATAAATAAATAAATAATCTTAAAAGAAAAAAAAGGATCCCATGCTGCATTGATCAAAAACTAAAACCGATTCAAAACAAAAGATTTATTATTTATGAAAAAAAATGTGTTAGTTAAAAAAATTGTATGTTCCTTTATTTTTAGCATACCTAGAACTTAGTGGGTTCTAGGTATGATTAGGTGTTGAATATTATGGGAAAAATAAAAGTTAAATCCTGCCACATAATTGGTTTCATTGCAATCTCTAATTAATTTCATATTCTAATGCTATCTCTTTTCTCTTCCTTTTTGTAAACTCTTCTAACTTCTCCTATTTCCAGAACTATTACAAATCCCCCTAAGTGGTCTTCCCACCACTTGCCATCTGTCTACCCTAACAGCTGTATGATTTATAGAGCTATAGACCTAATAAAATTGTTTGACTATAACATGATACTCCATTGTATAAAAAATAACACGTTATGGTTTATAAAACTTGTTGCCTTTATTGTACCATTTAAAATTTCTTAGATCACCATAGAGCCAGAGGAGGTTTAATATTTCCTAATGAAAAAAAAAAAACAAATTCTGGGACATTAAATAACCACCATCATATCCCTGGCTCTGAATGACAAAGCAAACACTTGAATGCAGATATTTGATACCCAATTCTGTTTTATATGTGAACCTGTAATAACATTCTATTCAAGACTCTTAAAAACCCTGTGACCAAAACTATTCTCACCTGGCATTCATATCTCTTAACAGCAATCTACAATTCTATTCCCATTTCTCATTTCTTTCATCATCCTGTTAGTTTTACAGCAATGCATTTAAGATTTTCAGTTCTGGATTTTTACTTTTCTCTTATGAGAGAACATATCTGGAAAATTCATCTTTATTATCTTTCATTGTGTAAGTGTTGATCAGTTTCACAGGCCCCTTGTGGCATTTTCTATTTTCCCTTGTCCTTAGAAACCATGTTAGCTTTGTTTCTAAAACATGCAGTGGCCAGATAAATACTTTATATCAAATATAGGGATATATTAAACTTTGTGAGGCAGGTTTACAAGCACCTCGGATAAATATATAAAGTTATGTTTAGTTTAATTTGTAGAATATGTTTTGAACCAAGCTGTTTGTGTGAACAATAGCAGTTTGAGAATATCAAATACTTCACAGTTATAAAATTTTTAAAATATTGGAATGGATTGTGACTTTCTAAGGATCATAATATCATTTAATTATAGTCCATGTTAGTCGTGTTATTAAAAAATAGCTTGCAATTAGTCTCCATTATTGAATTTATTCTGATTTTGTTACATTAAAATTCAGGTATAATTTCAAAAATATGATTTCAAGTAAGGAAAATAACATGTATCAAATATATACATATATTTGAGCTCACTTCATCTAATCCTCTAGGCAATAAAAAGTTTGGTTTAAGCTTCAGTTTTCGTGTGTATTGTTTAAGTCATTAAAAAACTTGTGAGTCCTACCGTGTATGAAACACAGTACTTCATAATAAAGGAGACAGGGAAATGAACACAGTAGTTTCTACCTTCAAGACCTTTGTTTTATATAGTAAAAGAGAAGAAGACAGACTCATAAATAACTACAAAATAAGGAAGAATGTAATTAATGTCCCAGGGGAGCTACAAAGCATGTGCTCTGAGAGAATAGAGAAATCACTTACAGTTCTGAGAGTCGAGCAAAGACATAAAGTTAGGGCTGAATTGTGTGTGCTAAAGAGAGAGAAAAGCTCTGTATGACTAAAAAGATTTATGTACTAGAGGGAGAAGACAATCACAAGGATTCTGAAAGGTACTGAACCCCAGGTCATGGAGTTTTCAAATGTTTCCAGTAGAGCATAGTCCATGGAGTCCATTACGTGAAACAGTAGCTCAATTTTCAAATAAGTCTAACAGTATTATGCAGTTATATGAGAAGAGAATAAACATTATTAGCAGTCATTCTAGCTTGAAACCTTAGAAAACTAAGGCTTACACTAATTTATCAGTTTCTCTTTAGATAAACATTTCTACAGGGTAGATGAAGCCTAATATGTCAAATACCATTAATGTCTCAGGATACATGACGTCTGAAGCATGCACGTGAAGGATGATATGAAGGCCGAGGCAATCATAGGTACAACCTAAAAACTTGTATTTATTTTCAACTAAGTGGATTCTCTATACTGCATTTTTTATGCATTTATTCAATTATTTATTGCTTGCCTGCTTTGTCCCAAGCATGGTGATAACAGCAAGCAAAATAGGCATTGTTCTTCATCAGTTGGGAGGCAGATGTAATGTAGGATCCCAGCACTTTATTTTTTGGAAACTTGTCCCTAATTTCTCATTTTAACACACTAGTGATCTTAGGACCCACATTTTTGCTGAAAAATACAATAATATATATGTTCTGTCTTGTGTGCTTGAACAAGGCACTTTTAAGAAATGTTTTGCCTTAATGCAAGGGAAAAAGAGTTGGAAATTTGATATATTAAGGAGATGTACTTAGCTTTATTTGAGACTTTCTGCTGGTACAGGGCAATTCTTTAATGGGGAGACATTTTTTTCCCTTCTTCTGCATCTCAAAACCAACTTCCTTGATACGGCACTCATAACATCCTCTGTAGACTGACAGAAAGATTCAGTTTTTTAGGAAATCCTCCTTAAGTAGTACTAGTTTTTAAGCCAAGGTTTTGAAATAAAGTAATTTCTGGATTATTTTATGAAAGCAATCCTTGGGAAATGATATCCTGATGATGTCAGGATGCTTCACTGGATTTTACAATTTCTGAGAATGGGATTATTGTATAAATAGCTTCCTTGTCATCTTTTTTTACTCAAGCAATTATGAAAATCATAATAAAGAATTAGTCTTATTCTAAGGGGTATTTTTAAGCTTTGGGATGTTTGTATAGGTCTCTCTTACTTTTTGGTTTATAACTGAACTTGATAAGACAAAGGAGTTTCAGTATACCAGTCAAGAATGAACACATTAAGAGTTTCTCCATAGACATCTCACCAAAAGCTGAGACACTCTCCTCCCCACCACCAATTGTCCCCGTGTTCTTGGAAGCAATTATTCATTTGGGTGTGTGTGCAATAAATAGATGTACTCCACTAAACGGTTCCTTTGGAATGAATGAAGTTGACAACTAGAGTTTAAAGTGGGATTCTCTAAGTCTTGGAAAACCTGCCTTTTATAAGATAAATAGATCCCTGGGTGGCGCAGCGGTTTGGCGCCTGCCTTTGGCCCAGGGCGCGATCCTGGAGACCCGGGATCGAATCCCACATCAGGCTCCCGGTGCATGGAGCCTGCTTCTCCCTCTGCCTGTGTCTCTGCCTCTCTCTCTCTATCTGTGACTATCATAAATAAATAAAAATTAAAAAAAAAATTAAAAAAAAAAAGATAAATAGATTGCCAGCAGGCGGGATTGTGGAAAATCCATTTGTTCTGGTAGATTATCTAGATATTATATATATATATATATATATATATATATATATATATATATATATATATTCTTAGAGAACTCCTCTAGTAATATGAATATCCGGTTAGTTTTAGCCTCCCATTGTCTGCATGGTATAGAGTTCACTTGCTTAGCAGGGAATTTGCCATCATGTGTAGACAACCTATGTGTAAAGTCATTTTTTTCAGGGAGGTCAGTGTGTGGCCTTGAAATTGAAATATATTTCTGTACCCATGAGACCCTGCAATAGAGGGCATATTTCAAATATGCTGATTAAAGAAAATGGGCACAAGTGGCCACTGAAGTAGGCCATAGAAAAAGGGGAAAATAATTAAGGCTTACATTTATGAAAGTATTTAATTATTTATCAGAAGTTTGACTTGGTGGAATAGAAATGTTGTCACAGTCATAAATATTATGGTTGCTTGCTTATTTCCTTAGAGTCTAGGTTGGAGAGAAATGCTGGACCAGGTATAAATTTGAATCCATTTTGCAATGTGAATTCTAAAACTATTTTTCTTTGAAATAGAGCTCCTTCTGAAATGATTAAATATGAATGAATCTTCAGTTACTACATTTCCATGCTATTTTAGGTGTCAAGGGAGAAGGAAATATTTGACAACTTGGTTCAACTTTCTATGAATAAGAATAATGTCCAAATGAAGCATTTGCATTTCAACATTGTCAGATTATGTCATAGCATGACCTTCTCTTAGAATAATATATGTAAACAAACTTCCCCACTATTCTCATGTAGTACAATAGTAGTTGAAATGATTAATCAGGTCCTGATTCAAAAGCTCTTTAATCTCTGTAGCAAAGATGCAAAGTATTGATTGTTATCAAACAGTCGGCTTTGATTTGGTTGTTTAAATCTAAACATGATTATTTTTGAAGTTTGCATTTGCTGTATGGAAATTATCATGAAATGAAACAACACATTGTCTCATCTTACTGTATCAGGGAGATTAATCTTTTTAAAGAAAGAGTCTTCCAAATATCAGAATTTGAATTGTTTTCTAATGCATTTCTGTTTGCTCAAAGCCACTACACACTGATATTGCATTGGATTATCAGGGAAATATTTCACAAAGCATTTAACAATTTTGAATATAAGGATTTTGTAATGTATTTCCAGTTTAAACATATAGATAGGTATCTATAGTATGTTACTGGACAAATTACAGATCTGTTTGTCTATTTCTCAATAGTGCCTGCTTACATTATGATGAAATCAGTTTTTTTTAAGTGATATTCCAAAATGAGAGGAATAATCTTAGCATTTTGCATTATTATAATCAGGATGATGCTGCAAAATATTCAAAAGATGCCTATTTTCTCAAAAAGAAGCATTCTTTTCATTTCCTTTCTTTGTTTTTAGTTTTCTTCCTTCCTTCCTTTTTTTTTTTTCTTCTTCTTTTAATTTAGAAAGATTATTTGAAGCAGAAAACCACTGGATGACTATTTTCAATTTATGACTATTGTCTTCTCCTAGATAGTATTCAGTCCTAAGAAATTTTGGAATTTCTTAATTTTCTTAGTTTGTATAGTTGGCAAACCAGCAAATCATACTTGCTGCATAGTAAAAATTATTTGATGTCTTTCAAAAATTAAGAATATTTTTTACTTCAAGAAAAATTATCATGTAATCTGTAGCCCATTTATTTAACTGGTATATGTGTGACATGTCTGGTTACATGTAGGTAGATCTGAGTCTTGGCATGAATCATGGAGTTTTTCTGAATGCCATTGTGGTGAATACTTAGGGATCATGATTACTAGCACATTTCCAACATGGTCTATGTCCAATTGTCCGTAATTTACCCTAAATTTTTGTTTGTTTATTGCCTTAGTAGGAGCTTTTTTGGAGTTTCAACTAATTTCAGAAAGTCAAATACCAAAAACACAAATTAACTCTTGGCAGATTTTACATTCTTGTATACAGTTTGCCATCACTGAGTTATAATTGTTATATATTCCCCTCTCATGTTCTGAAGGCTATGTGGTGTTTTGTTTAAAATTACTTTCATAAAATTAATACACTTTCTTCACTATTTCCTTTTATCCATTGTTAAATCATACACATTTAAATCAATAGGTTATTATTAAAAGTTACTGCCCTCTAACTTTTCTGTTTTAAATACTTTTGTAATCTAAAGCATTTGCAGACATCTCACTGAGATTAGCATTTGTCTATTTTCTCGCTATACATGCAAAAATTTCTAAATTTCTCTTACCAGTATTGGAGTTATCTATGAGAATTGATATTTTAGACCTAAGGCTATTTTTCAGAAATCGTACTTAAAAACAGATACTGCAAAGATAAAAATAGTTTGCTGAAGAAACTGCTGTGAAATTTTCAGAATCTTTCTTGTTCAATTATTTTTATTTCTGAAAAAAAAATCCATTCCAATGGAAATGGCATTCTTTCACAGCTGGAATTTTTTTTTTATTAAATCAATAAGGGATTAGATACATTCTAGGAGTTTTGCCAATACCTCAAATTAAGTCTCTTTATTCTTTATCATTTATAGAAATTTATCTTCATCTTATTCTATCTAGAATTGGAGTCATTTGATTGCTTATTGCTTTTTTCTCATTTTTAATTCCCTTATATTATTACTTCCATCCCAAGGGAGTTCATGTTAATACCAGATATGTATTCTAATGTAATTTCCCTTCACATATAATAATTAACATGTTATATAGACACCTATGCTGATGTACTTATTTAATAAAAACTGTATTAAATTTTATTTAATAAATACTGTTCCTTCTCTATTTTATAATATTCCAATTTATCTATCCAGAAATATTCATATAAATACAGTCAAGTGAACTGATATTAATTCCTTTTAATAGCCAAGTAATATTACATACTGCGAATGCACCATACTTTATTAACTCTCTTACTGATTGCAAATGATCTTCTAGTTTTTTCCATTATAAATTATACTAAAATAAACATTTTCATAGTATTTTATTCTTGTCAGATAGATTTCCATCCCAATTTTTAATAGAATTTTTGAAAATAAATGGTAAAGGAGAGGATTGAGATCATTACTTTCATAGGCTATTTTAATTAGGTATCTATTCTAAATTTATTTCTTATATATTTTTAATGTTATATAACCTAGAATATTTATTTATTTATATGTTTATCTCTTAAGACAGTCTTCGTTTTTGTTTTTAAGATTTATTTATTTATATTAGAGAGAAATGAAGAGTGTTGGGAATAGGGGTGGAGGGAGAGTGTAACTCAAGTAGACTCCATGCTTAGGTGGAGCCTGACACAGCACTTGATCTTGTGACCCTGAGATCATGACCTTCGCTGAAACCAAGAGTCGGATGTTTAAGTGCCTGCACGACCCAGGTGCCCCTGGACTGTTTAAATATATGAAATACATTTGGAGTATATTACAAGAAATGCAATATACATCTGAAATACATATGAATTAAGATTATGCTAAAATTTATTTCTCACATAAAACTTTAATAAATAGGGGGCAGTTATCAGAGAAGAATTAGCTCAGAACTATCCAGATTCCTCATTCATTGAATTTAATCCAGTGGACAAGTTTTAAACTGAATTTGTCTTGAAAACATTGGTAGTGTAACTACCTTCTTTACAGGCCTCCAGTTGCTCCAGCTGCAGTTTCTCCATAAAAAAAAAGTGGACTTTATTCTTCTATTTTTCATTTCATATTTTCTAGCACCTTTGTTTGTTTGTTTTCAGATTTTATTTTTTCATGAGAGACACAGAAAGTGAGGTAGAGACACAGGCAGAGGGAGAAGCAGGCTCCATGCAGGGAGCCCAGTGTGGGACTCAATCCCAAGACCCTGGGATCATGACCTGAGCCAAAGGCAGGTGCTCAACCACAGAGCTACCCAGGTGCCCTTCTAGCACCTTTGTTATACTAGTCTGGACCTACTGGTTGTTTGATTAAATTGCTAAAGTGAAAAACATTCAGATAGAATCTTGAAATGGTAACTAAATTAATATTTATTCACCATTTTAAGCAATAGCAGATATTATCTATTCATTCTTTCTAAATGCAATTGAAAGGAGAGTAAAAAATAATGAGTAAAGTAAAAACATACAGAAACAAAAAGATAAGGAAAAACAATGATAAAAATATCAACAAATTTGAAAGGCAGCAGGGGAACATGTAGTAAGAGCCCTAACAAAAAAAAAAAAAAAGAAAAGATTTTAAATAAAATTGACTAGAGGGAGGAGAAGGAAGATGAAGTGAGATCATTTGCCCTGAAGTACCTTTAAGGATCACTAGACGTGGGGGACCTTATATTTCCAGAAGTAATGTAATGGCCAAAACCAAAATATTTGAATTTTCCAAATCTATTCTGTCTCATTTCTCTATTCCTGATGTTGACCACAGCCTCAGGTAGAACACAGGAAACTCTTTCTCCAAAGAATCTGATGGGTCTCAATGCTTAGATCTCAAGATATTACTGTTTGTGATTCCCTATGGAAAAGGCCTAAGCACCTTGTGTAAAATGCATGAGTTTTTAATGATTCACACCTAAATGTGAATAGACTGCCAAGATCACCAAATGTTTGAGGAATGCCTCAAATATGAAAGAGAAACCAATGGACAAAAAGTTAGCTGTAGAAAATGGTTAAGCAGGAAATGGTATAACATTTCTTTAAAATTTATTTATTCATGAGAGACACACAGAGAGAGGCCGAAACACAGGCAGAGGGAGAAGCAGGCTCCCTACAGGGAATCTGATGTGGGACTCAATCCCAGGACATCCGGGATGACGCCCTAGGCCGAAGGCAGACACTCAACTGCTGAGTCACCCAACTGTCCCTGGTATAACATTTAAAAATGTAATTAAGACATTCTAAGAAGCTATGCATCAATAAAATCAATAGCCATAAAACAAGAATAATTGTTGAATGGGAAAGAGCTTTTGGAAATCAAATATGTGATAGCTAGCAATTTAAAATAATATATTTTCAACTAACGATTTGGAAAATAAAGTTGTAAAAATGCTTATAAAATTGAAGGAAAGACAAATAGATGGGAATCAGGAGAAAAGAATAATGTTAGAAACTTTAATGCATGACTTTTAATATATGTCAGAGAAATGAAAAAATACAAGGAAAATTTGGGGGTCTGAAGGACATGATTCCATGATTCTTCATATTATAAAATCTCAGAGTGTTCAGCACAAGAAACAAAACAACAAATCTTGCATATGAAAGAAGAGCTCAGCATATTCTTAGAAAGAGAAAAAATTATATATTAAGGGACAAGAATCAGAATGAAATTTAATTTGGTAAAGTCATCACTGGAGTACTGCCTTCCAAATTTGGAGGAAAAAACAAATTTCAGTCAGAATTCTATTCTTGGCCAAATTATCAGTCAATGCAGACACTTCAGACATGCATAGTCATCAAATATTTAATTCTGATGTACTTTTCTTAGAAATCTATAAAAGAAACTGCATCTAGTAAAGGAAGGGAATAAGACAAAGAAAGACTTGGAAGATCTAAGAGATTCAAAACAAATAACCAGAAGGTTGTCCCACCATGAAAATTGTGCGTCAGGAATAGAAAGCTACTGCTCCAGATTGAAGCAAGAGTGCAAGAGTGGTGGATGGGAGCCTCTCAGAAGAAAAAATGACTTTGATTGATTGTCTGATGTGTGAGCATCACAAATTTAATTTTATGTTTAACTGGTGTACTGTTTATAAAGAATCAAAAAGTAAGTATAAATGAAGCAAGTGAAGTAAGATAAAGTTCTTAACTTCAGGGGGAAAAAAAAGTACAAGGAAGGAAACATCATCATAGTACATTACTTGGCTTAGAACAATAATTGACAGATTGAATTACTGAAAGTACACAAGAAAAGGTATCTACCCTAAAGGAAATTGTCCAAAATTAATTTTAAAAAGTGAGGTTTAAACCCATTAAGTATAAATGTGAAGCCTAATCCCAGAAAAATAATGCTTTAAAAGTTGGGAAAAATTTTCCTTACAGAGCAGGAATTTGTGTTTGGTGAAGGAGATGTGACAATAGTGAATGGTAGGTTTTAAGGGACTTCTAATATATAAAAAAAAAAAAATACTTGATGAGGGGCCCCCATGTGTGGCTCAGTTAGGCATCCAACTCTTGATTTCATCTCATGATTTCAGGGAGCCCTGGATTGGCTCCATGCTGAGCTTGGAGCCTGCTTAAGATTCTCTTGCTCCCTCTCTTTCTGCCCTTTGGTTGCTTGCTCTCTCTCAATTTTTTTTTTAAATTAAACTAAATAAGAATTTAAAATAAATAAATTTTTAAAAACCTGATTATTTATCACATTGGTAAATTAAGCATAATTTACATAATGGTGGATAAGAGAATATATATTGATTTTTCTAAATTTTCCTAAAACCTGAAAGAGTAATTAACAACAGGTATGAAATCACTGGGCAACATTTACATATTTAAAAGTTGGATAAGAGACTGGAAATCAATTTGTTACCCAAAAATCTATTTTTCTTGACTCTAATTAGCTTTTATTACTTACCTATCCCTTGTCCAGTGACCATTTTCTCACAAGTCTAACACTATAAAAACATGTCCAGACCCAATTCCAATGTGCGTGTATGTGTGTGTGTGTGTGTGTGTGTATGCCTCACATCAACAAGCAGTTTTCAGACACTAGGAACCATGGATGAAGACCAAACACATATGAGAAATACGTATTTCACATCCGATATAAAGTCGTTTTTGTTTTGGCTTCAAACATGTATTTGAGCCTTTTTTTTTTCTTACATTATATGTCATTGATTTATGTTTGTTTATGTTTTCTTCCCACTGAGATTTCAAGTTGCTTCTTTTTTTTTTTTTTTTTTTTTTTTTTTTTTTATCCTAGCCTATACTAAATTTAGGTGGTATTCACTCTATATTTGGTGTGTTGAACATTCCCCATTTCTTATGTGGCATATATCTATGTTTGATTCTAAGTCCACTGAGGCTAGAACCTGTGGTTTCTATGTTTTATAGCATTTGCTGAATCCCAGGAGAACCTGGTAACTGTTAAAAATGAACAAATCTCAATATACTTCAAAAATTAGTCTGACTGCATATCACTGAAAACAGGCCTTTCTTAGCTTTCCACTCCATTCTCCATATTCTAGTAGAACCATTATTCATCAGAGAATAACATGCCCAAAATAGATTAAAGTAACAAAGCTTATGTAAACAGGAAAGCATCATTCCATATATCTAAATTGCTGACCGTAGATCCACTACTCATAAAGAATCTATTAGGTGACATGTTTCTAGTAAACGGGATCTTCTAGTCAAAACGAAGCCATTATTCTAGTACATTTCATGCTCATTGAATACAGATTTATAACATATAAAGAGTCCTTTATTAAATAGGTTTTTAGTTCACTAAAAAAACAGATTTACAATTCAGGAGCAACCCATTGCCTAACATGTTTTCAGCTACTGAAATAGATTTACTACTCAGAAACAACCCATTATCTAACATGTTTCCAGTTCACTGAAAGCAGATTTACAACTCATACATAGCCCATTATCTAACATAGTTCCAGCTCACTGAATATTGATTTAGAATTCATAAACAGCCCATTATCTGACAAATTTTCAGCTCACTGAACAGATTTGCAAATCATAAACAACCTATTATCTCCCACATTTCCAGCTCACTGAAAGTAGATTTACAGTGTATAAACAATCCATTATCTCACATGTTCCAGTTCACTGAAGATTGATACAGAACTCACAAAGAACCCCCAGGAGTCAAGGTTCTACCTTGGACACTAGATAAATTAAATAAATAAATAAATAAATAAATAAATAAATAAATAAATAGTAACCTTTATTGGACAAGAAATAATCATATTTGATCTTAATGACTATCTTATACCAATAGATACATCTAGAGATTTAATGCTATTTTCAATCTTCAAATAGTATATAAAAGAAAATCAGGTGAATTTAAAGGTATGATAACTGCATTTTTGCGTTTTTGAACATTCCTGTGTTAATTTATAAAAATTTAGAAAATGAAAATAATACTATTAAAAATGATCATTTATAGATAGCTTTATTTTTATAACCTTAATTCATTTTCTAAAGTTTTTTTTTAATTCTTATTCTCTTGCAGTATGTAGAAACATTAGAACATATTTATTTTTTTGAATTATTAACTTGCTGAATTTCATTAGAAAGTTTTAGACATTTATTTATTTGAAGAGAGAGCAAACAATAGAGAGAGAGAGAGAGAGACAGAGAGAGAGAGAGAGAGTGCATGAGTAGGGGAAGGGGCAGAGGGAGAGGGAGAGGGAGAAGCAGACTTGCCACTGAGCAGGAAGCCTGATACGGGGCTTGATCCAAGGACCCTGGGATCATGACCTGAGTGGAAGGCAGAATTTAACCAATCGAACCACCCAAGTACCCCTCCATTAGAAGTTTTTAAAAACAAATAACAAATTTTAAAGATAGATAAACTTCCTCATGATATGCTTACTGGTCAGTCAATTTTTTATTTTCTCAATGTGAAAAGACTTTTTACTCCATAGTATCCATAAGCTAAACTTTTATTTTAAGCCTTTTATTCCAGTTTGTTATTACTATTTTATTCATTGTTAAACAACTCGAACTTGTGAAATCACAATGAGAAATGTTTCATTTAAAATACCACAAGTGGGGATCCCTGGGTAGCTCAGCAGTTGAGCACCTGCCTTTGGCTCAGGGCGTGATCCTGGAGACCCGGGATCGAGTCCCACATTGGGCTCCCTAAATGGAGCCTGCTTCTCCCTCTGCCTGTGTCTCTGCCTCTTTCTCTGTGTCTCTCATGAATTAATTAAAACAATCTTTAAAAAATAAATAAAATACCACAAGCATATTTTTAAAATACTAAATGTAACATGATTTTAAATACATCTTAATTTATGAATGCATCATGTTACTTCTAAAACTTTTTATTATGGAAATTTTTAAATAAACACAAAAGTGAAAAGTCTAATAATTAACACAATGGGTCTATTGACCTGTTTCAACTAGCATCAACATATGACCAATTTTGCCTTATCAGTTTAAAATCCCCTACCCCTAAACACACACACACACTACCATTGTATTACATTAAAACTCAGATAACATATTCTTTTTTATAATCAAATATTTCAACACGGCAATAAGAGATACTTTTGTTTTTAACATAATTCACAATAATACACTAAAATTAAAATACTCCCTTAATATCTATCATTTCATATCAAGCTTTACTGCTTAACTCATATATTTGTTTGTATAATTGATTTGTCCCTACTGTAAGCCAGACTTAACATATATTTATGTTATATATTAAATATATAAATATATATTTATACTTTTGGTTTTTTTGTGGGTTTTTTTGTTTTTTGTTTTTATTTTTTATTTTTATTTATTTATGATAGTCACACAGAGAGAGAGAGAGAGGCAGAGACATAGGCAAAGGGAGAAGCAGGCTCAATGCACTGGGAGCCTGATGTGGGATTCGATCCCGGGTCTCCAGGATCGCGCCCTGGGCCAAAGGCAGGCGCCAAACCGCTGCGCCACCCAGGGATCCCTAACTATACTTTTGTATAGTTAATTTTATATGCATAATTTATTATCCTCTTTATTTTCAATACTGTCCTATAGTTTACTCATATTTTTTGGGTGGGAGAATGATTCAATGTATTATATAAAATATATGAAATAATATGTTTGTAGTATTTTTAAGACAAGTATGATTACCCTCTTTTCCTTCTCCTCATAGGTTAATCCCCTTTTATTCATGATTATCATTTCCATTAAACAAAGAACCCAAGATTATTATATGTCCTTCATGAAAAAACACAATATTTAGCATGGAGCAGTCTTCAGTAAATATTTGTTGAGTTAATAAATAAACAAAATTAAGTAAGTAGCAGGAAATTTTCCTAAGATTTAGTCTGTCCCGATGTAAAATAATGAATAAATCCACTGTGTCTTCATTGATAGGGCAATTATAAGAATTTTCTATCTATAGAAAGTATGTTTTTCACTGTCAGGGAAGATACTTTCCATATGCCCTTTAGGTGCTGTGGCTGGTCTAACAACAAAAATGACATAAGGCAGTTTAACAGGTGAAAAAAATGATTTAATTATGTATGTAGAAGAGCCCCACAAAACCATTAAGACTTAAGGCAATTATGTGCCACCCTGAGCTAAAGAATGGGATAGGGGCCTGAGGCTTCAAAGATGAGTAGAATAATTTATAGAATGAAAAAAAAAAAAAAAAAAAGAGCAGGTGATGGGTAATGAGATTCTTGCCCTGCCATAAGATAGGTCTTTCAGATAAAGGTTATCTCTAGTAATAACTGTCTTTCTGGGCCTTCATATTTAAATTTTTCTGGGTAGTTAAGGGAAGAGTGCTGAGTCTTGATTGCTTTCAGCTCAAAATAATCCACATTGTTAAAGAGACATATTTTGGGGAAGCTCATTCTAAGCCTTTTCACCACTAAGGTGTCTACTCCCTTGTATCATAGAATATTGTATATCAGTATATCATGGGGTAATTTCTTTTTGTGAAGTTAAAATAGAAAGTAAGTAAAATATCTATATGCTTATATTTTTCAAGATACATAATATTTCTTACTAAAAAGGATGTATCTATGTTTCTGTGGAAACACCATATTTAAAAATCATCTTATCATGGGTGCCTATCAGCCCTCCTACATTTTACAGGATAAAATGACTTGTCATGTATTGAACTCTCTAAAAATTTTTGAACTTAATATATGAGAGGAGAGAAAGAAAACATGCCCAGCTTTAATTTAAACTAACCATTTTGTGAGATAATAATTTTTTAAAGATTTATTTATTTATTCATGATAGACATAGAGAAAGAGGCAGAGACACAGGAGGAGGGAGAAGCAGGCTCCATGCTGGGAGCCCGACATGGGACTCGATCCCAGGACCCCAGGGTCTTGCCCTGGGCCAAAGGCAGGCGCCAAACCACTGAGCCACCCAGGGATCCCCTGAAATAATAATTAAATTTATACTCTTGTTTCTGAATATACTTTGTCAGTTTTTGTTTCTAATTGATCCTAATCTAGCTGTCCGAAGGGCATTTAGTTTGCTATTTTCTTTCAAAAGTATATGCTTTATGATTTTGCTGGTAACATTTTTTTTAGTTTGATATTTTCCAACTTTATTGAGATTTAATTGACATGTAACATTGTGTAACTTTAAGGTATACAATGTGCTTGATTACCCTTATATGTTGCAATACAATTACCATCATAGCCTCATCTCACACCTCTATTCCAACACATAATACCCATTTTTTCCTACATTGAGAACATTTAAGATCTACTTTCTTAACACTTTCAAGTACTTAATACAGCACTATTGACTATAATCACTTATTGATTTACAGTTTTGTCCAACATCTCCCCATTTCCTCTATCCCTAAGTGTTTTTTAAACTTTCTACTTATGAAAACAAAACAAAAAATCCCCAAATTTTTAATTTTTTTATAAAATTTCTTCCTATAATTACTTAAAATTGTAGGAAAATCTCTAAGCAATACCAATAAGCTTTTCTTTATAATGAATCATATAAATAAGCCAAGGAGATTCCATATATACACACATACACACAATTGATATAAGCAGAAAAGTCAAAAGTCTAGAAAATTACAATACTAGCTAAAAGCAGTAGTTTCCTGACGCCTGGGTGGCTCAGCGGTTCTGCCTTCTGCTCAGGGCGTGATCCTGGGATCCAGGATCCAGTCTCACATCGGATTCCTCACAGGAAGCCTGCTTTTCTCTCTGCCTGTGTCTCTGCCTCTCTCTCCCTCTCTGTGTCTTTCATGAATAAATGAATAAAATATATAAAAAAAAAACCAGTAGGTTCTAAATGCAAGAATTGGGAAGAGGAAAGGGGAGAGAGCAACAGAAAGAATTTTCTTATGTATGAATATATTAGAATAATGTGATGATAAAAATTATTTTTAAAAGAAAATTTTGCAGTGCCCTTGCCAAAAATTATTTATCTTCCTTTAGTATTTTTGAACATAATCCATCCTATTAACAAGAGTATTCATTGTGATTTTTCCAATCACTCTCTGCAAATTTTAAAGGCAGCATCCTGAAATAGTGCCAAATAATGTGCAATCACAATTTTGTTAGAATTAGTATATCTCTTCATAATAAAACAAAAAATGTGAAGTCTCTACATCACAAATTATCATATATTGTCACAAAATCTGCCAAGGTGTTTTCACATTACAGAATCTGTTGGCAGGTTTCCATTTTTAACAGTAGGTCTGGGCTTGTTGTGACAGTGACAAGAACAATTTAAAATCACTGAGAAGTGGGAGAAACAAAAAGAATGTGTAATTCTCTATTTGTGGTCTGACATAGATGACTAGCCTTCCCAGAATTATTATATGACATTTATTGAGTTTCCAAATGTCAAATGAAATATGAAACCAGTTAAACTAATCCCTTTGGGAATTAAACTAGTAAAAAAAGGAAATTTATATCTTGCCTATTCTCCTAGTTAATATGTAGCGGACGCTTTTTATAAGTCAAGTACTCACCTGATCTCTGATAGACTATAAATAGATAATATCTAGCCCCTGCCCTCTAAGAGCTTCTTTCCCTCTTAAACAAATTCATGAAAAATGAAACAATAGAGTCATTCCCTAAGGAAAGAATGATTATTTCGTGTATTGGAGTAGAAACATGATCGTGAATTGCCACTCAAAAGACTAAAAATATGCAGTAGAAAAAAAAAACTGTAAGAAGTTATGAAGGCTTGAAAGACCTTTCTTCCCCATCAAAGGTCAGAACAGACATAAAAACAGAAGTCAGAATATGGAAGTTTCTCTCTCTGTGTCTTTCTCTTCTTTCTTTCTAAAGTAATGAAGCTATTTGGATAATAGAGCTTTAGAACTTTGCTATTTTAATCATATTTTAGTAATAATATAGTTATTAAAAACAAAAGAATATTTACTTTTTAGAGGTACAAATTGAAATATTTACTGTTGAAATGATCCTGATGTCTTGGACTTGCTTCTAAATAATCCCGTGGTGCATTGAGGGTAGGGAGATGAGAAATTTTATACATGAAGCAGAATCGGCCATATGTTGATACTAGTTCAAACTAAATATATGGGTCCTTGGGGGTTCATCAGACAACTCTCTTTACTTTTGTGTTTACCTGAAAATTTCCATAGGAAAAATGAAAATGTGACATATTCATAAGCTAATATGTATTTGAAGAGTGTACAGTCTTTCTTATTTTTTTTTTTGATATTGCTATCTCTAGCTCTAAGTCTGAATTCCCTAAGCGTGAGGGCTTTATCTCTAAGCATTCATCACAGTGAATTTAAAAAGAAAAAAAAAAAACCTTCATAAATACAAAATTGAACCAAACTGATTAGATTAAATATTTGAATTAATAGGAAATTAAGAAAAGGACAAAAGGACAATAAGCTTTTTTTTTTTTTTTTTTTAATATCCACTTTGGTAACCATTTTCCTCCAGTGTTAGAAAAGTGAAAAAAAAAAAAAGTGTTTGTTTTTGTTGTTGTTGTTTTGTTTTGTTTTGTTTTAGTACATAGTGTATAGAAAGTAAATACAATGCCAAGAATGGAAATATCCGATCAAAATGGTCAGTAGTTATATGGGGATCAAATACGTGAGCTGACCAGGTTGGAAGTGCAGGCAACATTAGTGAATTAATTTAATTGTACAAAAGATAGAGATTTACTATGAACATCTTAAAAATCTGGCTTGAATTATAGAGGTATTTTGAGATTTTGTATCCCTGACAATAAGAACCTAGAAAATTACTGAATTAAGATAATTCAAAATTCATTTGCTAGAAATATAGAAAATACAACAGATGATTACCATCAAGGTAAATGAATACAGAACTTGGAAATTGCTATATTTTTTAAAACATGGGAATAACTTAAGCCTTATTTCACTGATGAATTAAGGAATTCTTAATTATTTCCTTAAATACAAGGTCAATCATTTATTCAACATCTGCATTTTGAGCATAATTCAAGAGTGGCTGAAAATTGAGAGAAAGATGAGATATCTTATGTATATAATCCAATTGAATTTAAGAACCCATAAAAGTTTCTCTTGTGTTATCCTGGGACACTCTGCCCATTTAGGAAACCCTGGGTAGAATTTATTTAATGATATCATTTGACAGTTACGATTATACTTATTGATGTGTGGGAAAAAGCAATGCCCTGGCAGTAGTATTTCAAATGACAATCTAGTAACGAGTTGTGTGAACAACACAGAGAACAGATGTTTCTTTATGATAGTAAGAGACCCTTTGCAATACGTTTCAAAGAGTCAAACCCACTCTTGCTTAGCGTTCCTTCTTGTCTCTTATGAGTAAGCATAATTTCTCTTAAACATATGGCCCAAAATGGAGTAAGTCTGGGAAATCCCATTTATAACTTTAGTCTATGATATTGGGGGAAAAAAATCTTCTGAATTAGTAATAAAAACCATCTGTTCTCACTTAGAGGAAAATGCTTCACACTGATGAAATGAGACTAATATTCAGCATTTTACAAAAAGTATATCGAAAAATATAATGGAACAGTTTCTTTTTTAATAAGATGTCAAATTCATTTATTTAAATTATCTAATCAGTCTTCAAAGTTTAAGTGTTAACAGTCTTTAAAATATCTCCTAAAGCACAAGGCCTATATTCCTTTACGTGCATATCCTTATAAGATATGTTAAATATCAAGATATTTATTTTCAGAAATTATTTATCTTCAGGGCACCTGGGTGGCTCAGTGGGTTAAGTGTCTGCCTTCGGCTCAAGTCTTGATCCCGGGATCCTGGGATCAAGCCTCCTCCACCCGTCGCTTCTCCCTCTGCCTCTGCTCTCCTCTGCTGCTCCCCCTGCTTGTGCTCTCTCACTCACTCTCTCTCTCTCTCAAATAAATGAATAAAATCTCAAACAAAATAAACTTTTTCTTTTCATAATTTCAAATTTCATAATTTGCTCATAATAATAAACTATTTTAAATCACAATTGTTGACTTTCCTCAGGTTTTTTGTCTTCTTAATCTGCTTACGATAATAATACAGATTCAAAAAAGTAGTAATGCAAGTTCATTGAAGAAAAGTTTCATAATTCAAATATGCAGTATAGTAAAGAAAATGAAAAACACTCGTAATCTGACCACCTAGATACACCTATCGTTAGCTTTTTGCTTTCTTTCTTTTAAGCATAATTTGGAAATATCATCTCTTTTTTTATCAAAGTTTTATGTATTCATAATTTTAAAATCAAGTAGTTTTATTAATTGTATAATCAACTATGCAGTATTTCCCAGTCTCATTACCATTTCCCAGATGCAGTTAATTAAAACTCTTAGCTGTTCCTTGTCACTTCCCACTCTCTCTGTATGTATGTATATCTATATATCTATATATATAAAATATGAAACTGAATTATAAGGAAATAAAAGTTTGACATATCTGTCCCTTTCAGACATGAACAAAAAGGGCTTGGACTTCTTACATAGCTTACAGACTTTCCAGCCTAATACATATTTTCCTCCCCAACCTTCCATTATGGTTATATTACAATTATATTTAATTTCATCATTACTTTTTACATTATAATTATTATCATATAAATTTTAATGATTGTTAAACCAAGTAGTATATCATGGTTATATTTTCTTATACAATAGTCTAGTCCCCATGGAATTAGTAGTTATCTCTTTTTTCCTTCCTTTGCTTATGGTATCTATCACTATTGCACTATACTATTTTCTTAACAAATATGTGTATGTCCTCTCATTAGCCTCCCCCAAAATATTCAAGAAAGTAAACTTTGGCAACCTTATATTTCTGAGAAATACCTACTTTCTATCTTTGCTTTATTGCGGTATATTCTGGAGGATCTCCTCAAAGTTATCTTTCAATGTTTCTATTGATTTTTAAGCTTTTTGCTACCATATTATAATTTTCTAAAGCTATTTTTGGATATTCCTTAGTCTCATAATTATATATTATTTTCCTGTATTCTTTCTGTTTCCTTCATTTTCCTTTTCAATGTATTATTATTATTGTCTGGGCTTTTCATGTTGGAACTATTCCTCAAATATATTATTTCATTGTCCTTTGATAGCCATAGTGAGATATCTCTGTTCAGGATTCTGGCTTTTTCTTAAAACCCTTTTCCTTTGGTGTGTTCACCCTTAGCTCTGACTGGTGTTTTAAAATCCAGATTTCCTGCACATCAGCTTTTCCATGATATACCCCTCATCCTTCTGTCAGCATATGTAAAGGCTTCTTAAATCAAACTTTCAAACAAACCTTTTATTTTTCAGACCCATCCATACCCCACCATCACTGAAACCTGCCATCTCTAATTCCAGGGCTCTTCCAGGATTCTGCAATGGCAAAAAATTTATAGATATTTACCATGCATCTTTTATAAATCTGTTCAGTTATTTATTACTAGTATATCAAAACTTCAGCTTCAAATTGTTGTTGACATCTCTGCTATAATTTCATTTTTTAAATTTGTATGTGTGTTTTAATGTATTTATCTTCATTTGTGTGGAGTTTTAGACAGGTGTGATGATAAATGTTGTATTTTATCTTTCATGTTTAACTGGAAAACTTTCCATATTCATATGCAACTAATGTGCACTATCAGCTCCATATTTCCAAGTTTCTAACATGAGACATAGACATATGTAGCCATTTATGCTAATGCATAAAATGCCAGTACTATACAAAAACTCATTTTTGTTTTGTTAAACATTGAATCTGACATTTATTGTGAAAATTGCTGCCCAGGTTCATGCTCGTGTGTAGTTACCTCAGAAATAAACAAAATAGAATGCTGATATTGCAGCACAAATTCCCAGATATTAATGCAATGCTTAAATTTCATGGTATAATGGCAGGATAGTCATTTATTATCTATTACATGAAACTATAAGAATAACATTAAAATTCAAAACTATAGCAGAGGGTTCCATTAATAAAAATAGTAGCATACCCATGATTTATAGTGGAAGTTACTGCCACCCAAAGTATGTCCCTATAAGCAAAATTTTATAATCAATTATTTTGAATGGCACTTAATATATAAAATGTATACATCTATACATAGATACATTCATGCATACATACACATATGTATAAGGTGTTCAATCAAACCTAATTCAAATTAGATAGACATTTTGTATCATAATGCTTTTCCCACTATTCCACAATGGGAAATGACACACAAGTCATTAAATATACTGATTATTATGCCTACATAAATATATAAATTTATATGTCATAATTTCTGTAGTACTTTATCAAATGAGTATATTACAATTTCTCCAAGCATCTTATAGTAGTAATTGGGCATTTCATATATTTCTAATTTTCCCAAGTATAAATTATGGCCTTTCCTTAGAATGGAAGACTAATGGAGCAATCACTAGGTTTGGGGGAGATGCTGACAAATAAAATAAGTAGTGCAACATTTTTTCCCAACTTTGTTCGATAACCTCAAAGGTTTAGACTTTGTTAATATCATTCATGGATTTAAATCAAGAGCTCTGGTATTCAGTTTTAAAATCATGATTTTGGGGTTCCTAGATGGCTCAGTCAGTTAAATGTCTACCTTTGGCTAAGGTCATGATCTAGGGTCCTGGAGTGAGCCCTGTGTCAGATTACCTCCTCAGCAGGGAGTCTACTTCTCCTTTGCCCTCTGCCCCTCCCCCACTATTTGTGTTCTCTCTTAGCACGCCCTCTCTCTCTCTCTCTCTCAAATAAATAAATAAAATCTTTAAAAAGAAATCATAATTTCAAGAATAGTTTTCAAAACTTGTATCAAGCTTTGTAGTACCACCTTCAATAATTTTAAAACATGTTTAGCTAGCCTCAGTAATATCATAAAATAGGTTATATCTATTTTCTTTCATTTGTAGTTACTCAGATGGATTTGTTCTTTTAGATGGACTATCATGAGTATTTTTTAATTTTTTTTTAAAGATTTTATTTATTTATTCATGAGAGACACACACACACAGAGAGAGAGAGAGAGAGGCAGAGACACAGGCAGAGGGAGAAGCAGGCTCCATGCAGGGAGCCTGATGTGGGACTCGATCCAGGGCCTCCAGGATCACACCCTAGGCTGCAGGCAGCGCCTGCAGTGACAAAATATTTTAAAACAGTACTTGAACAGTTTATTTCTATTCCTATATTTGTGATAATATTGATAAGTTTCCTTTGTACAAGAAAGGAAACCTGCCTGATTCTAATTATTTTTGTTTTCTAATATTTTTCTCCCTGTACTGTTTCTAACACTCTATTTTCTTCTAATTTTTTTTTTTTTTTGCAATAGGGGTGTGTGAAGTCATGTGTTCAAATTTCGATCCTGTTAGGCGTTATTTTTTTTTTTTTTCCCAACAGCACCAAGCAGTTCTCCCATTTTCAGAAGACATTGAATATATTATGAATTTAATATAATTCTGACCCTATCTGAAGATAGCATCAGATCCCATAGGTTAAGGGCTTAGTCCCACATAACTGCTGCCACTTCAGACACCAGTTGTAAGTCCCAGTTGTTATTTGTGCTTCTGACAGACTAGCTATAAACCAGAGGTTCCCATGACCGTTTCCTCTGTTTGATTTATTTGCTTGAGTGGCTCAGAAAACTCAGAGAAATGTTTGCTTACATTTACCAGTTTATTATAATGGATATTTTAAAGGGCACAGATGAAGAGGTATATAGGCCGAAGTCTGTAAGTGTCTCAAGCACAGTAGCTTCTGTTCCGGTGGAACTGGAGAGTATCATCCTCCCAGCATGTGGATGCGTTTACCAACCTAGAAATCCATTAAATATCTTTGTTAAGGAGTTTTTACAGAGCTTAATTTATGGGTCCTCAGATCCTTTTCCTCTTTGCAGAAGTAACTGCGTAGGGCTGAAAGTTCCAAGCTTCTAATCACTAGTTTGGTTACCTGCCCCATCCGAAGACCATCCAGAGGTCTCACCTTATCACCTGCTTAGCATGAGTTCAAGCATGTTCAAAAGGGGTTCCTTATGAATATTAAAATATTATCACTTAGGAAATTCTAAGGATTTGAGGAGCTTTATGCCAGGAACTATGGACATAAACCAAATATATTCCTTATTGTAACCCACTTTATATATAATTTTATTTTTCTTGTCTTGAGTTCATGTGAATATGGTCATGAATGTGAAAATTGTGCAGAATAAGTCTAAATGGGTTTCTTTCACTAATTTTTCCCATGGTTTTTGCTCTTCATGTGCAATGTGTTAATGTGTTACGTAGTCAAAAATTTTATCTTTATCACTTTTGTTATAGTTTTTAGTCATTTTATAGTTCAGTAGCATCTAAGTCTTTTCTATATCTTTTGCATTTTTACTTATTTACATTTTACTTATTTGTTTACATTTATTTATTTACATTTTTACTTATTTAATTTTACTTATTTACTTTTATCTCTACAAATTTATTGAGGAGAGTATCTCAATTCCTTCTCATCAGTTATTCAATGTTTGAAAATGGCAATTGTGTTCTTTACTATGTCACTTACAAATTTTAATTTTGTTTTTGCCTTATTGGATTTCCTATAATCTTTCCTTATCTCAAATATCCTCCTTTTTATCTCAGGACCTTGCTTTTTATTAGCATTTTCTTTTCTTTTGACTTTCTGCTACTCCATCATAATATCTTTTTAAATTTAATTTATTTTGCGCTCTATTAACAGGTATCAGGTCATTTTCTAACATGCTCTTCTGTTACTACCATATTCAAAAACATTATTTTCCTAAGCCTTTGGATGAAAATCGTCTTCCCTTTTTCTGAAGGTACATTAGAATCATGTTTTTTATTTTTCAATTGTTTTTCTATTTTTTTAATAGGCTCTACACCCACTATAGAGCCAAACATTGGATCTGAACTCACAACCCTGAGATCAAGACCTGAACTGAGATTGACTCTTTTCTGACTGAACCACCCCATGTCTTTTTTTTTTTTTTAATAAGCTCTACACCCAATATGGGGCTTGAACTCATGACCCTGAGATCAAGAGTCTTAGGCTGTACTGTTGGAGCCAGCCCCCTTTCAATTCTTTTTACCTTAGATGGCAAACCTGTTGGATAATAATCATCCTGTATATTTTGCTTTTGATTCTACTCAGATGACTTTCTTAAACCTTCAACTCAAAAGCAGAGTTATATGCATGTTTCTTAACCTGATTCTCAGTGTCTATGAGTCTTTCATCTACATATTTTCTTCTTTTTAAAAAAAAAATTAAAGATTTTATTTATTCATGAGAGACACAGAGAGAGAGAGGCAGAGACACAGGCAGAGGGAGAAGCAGTCTCCGTGCAGGGGGCCTAAAGTGGGACTCAATCCCAGGTCTCCAGGATCACACCCTGCTAAAGGCAGCACTAAACCACTGAGTCACCCAGGTTGCCTGGCATTTTCTTCTAATCAAAGTAGCTGCTTCTATGAAATCTTAGCTTTGTGGATTATATGAATAACTACAATCCCCTTCTTTCATCTTTTCCCTCTACCACATTCGCCATTTTGGGAATTGTATCTTCAAAGGTAAAATGATTTCTTCCAGTTTTTATTTCCCAAATGTACTGCCAAGTTGTTCACTTGCTTCCTGGAATGATTGAAGAAAAAATAAATATTAAGGAGCATAATAGGGAAAGGGGTTAAGGTACTTTTTAATGTTGGGGGAGGAGATGTTTTTATGTAACTGATTACCACCTTGAATTAAGTGGGGAAATCACAATTGATATGGGGAATACCAGTTGAAGAACAGGCTTTGAGAACATTATCATGAAGTTAATGTTGGATTTGTTAAATTTGATGGACCTAGGAAATATCTATGCTGAAAATATTTAAAAGACAACTTAAAATATTGGCTAAAATTCGAAAAGTATGTTGAAAGTTAATGTTCTAGAGATATAATCTGATCAGTTCTACCTCTAAAATATAACTTGAGTCAATCCCTTCTCCCCATCCCCATCACCAGTATCCTTATCTGGCTAATTGTGATGACAATTGCTATTCTGGTTCTAACTGTGGACAGTGTCCAACTTCTGTCTCTTAACTATATAAATTGTGTTCCACAAAGCTGCCAGAGTGATATGCTTTGAGAATGGGATTATTTCACTTCTCTGCTTAAAGTTACTAGGCTGCAATTAAATAAAAATTCATACTCCTTGCTACATTTTAAAGACCTTGTAAAATCTGTTTCCTGGGATTTCAGATCATTCCTGTGTGATTCCTGAGACTTAAGGCAAACTAGACTTCTTTCAGTTCTTCAGGCTGCTTTACCTCAGATATGTCATGTATGATTTCCTCTACCTAGAAAGTTCTTTTCCAGTGTGTTACCCCTAAATCCTATGCCACCTTCTGTGCTTTCCCATGTCAATATTTTTTCTTATTTTTCTTATTTTCCTTCATTTCTAACATTACTTCCAGAGAATGATCTATCATCCCAACTGCTCACATTCTTTATGCTATTCCATAATTCAGCACTCTATTTTTTTTTGATACTTGGTAAAATGTGTAAATTCTTTTTTAATATTTTTTTTATTTGGGTCTAACTTGTCCCCTAGACCGTGTGGTTGATGAGTACAGGTGCCACAGCTGATTTGTGCCCGGCATATGTATAGAATGCAGTTGCCCAGGACTGTGCCATTTTGTGTCTGCTGACTTGACAATGTTGTTACCAACACCTTTTAATGGTCACACAAGTGTCTCAGTTTGGATGATAAATTACATGCCAGCTCATCATGTATACTAAACATTCAATAAATATTTGTTGAATAAATGAATAAATGGGAGGCTCTAACATATGTTAAAAAATATAGAAAAAGGAGGAGAATTCGAAGTGCAGTCCTATAGCTCACTGACAATATAAAATATAAAAAGTAACAAAAGCTATTTAAAGACTCCTGGAGGGTGTGAATGTTTTTATATATGGGTGGTTTATGAGTGTGCAGCAATATTAATTCTTTAAGAATTTATAAAACCTGATGGAATGGTCCTAAAAGTTTTTAAAATAACAGTCTCTCAAAATGTGGTTTTATTTTAATTTCTATTCAGTTTGCCATTTGTAAATAAATGTTATAACTTAAAACATATTTTTATAGTTATAAAGATTTCTTTGTATCTAACTAATTTTTCTTCTCTTGAAATTAAGGTCTATTACTGCTAGTCTACCAGTTGGTAGATGGTAGTTGGAAATGAAGAAACTAAACCCTTCTAATCTACTTTTTGGTTGAAATCTGTTATCAAAGTAATATTTATCTTAATTAATAGGCTCATTTTTTATTTATAAATCATTAGAAAATTAAAAAATAAGAGAAAAATAATAAATGTCATTAAAGCTGTTTCTTCAGAATTATTTCTTTAAATACAGATTTTTAAGAGTCAAAAAATTCAGTCAGAATATTTAGATATTTAATAGGTATGACAGTATAACTGGATTTCTTTTAGATATTTTACTTTAAATATATATCCTTTGCTTTATTTTGACATTGAGAAGTGGTATTGCTTCATACTATTTTGAAATATTATTCAGTATTCACTCAGAAAAATATTGAGTCCATTGGTCATATAAATTTATATGAATATAGCCTTAAAATATATTTCACTAAAATATTTCACATATTTAGACATTTGAATTTTAGGTACTTTTTTAAAGAAAGCATTTACAGACAGAATTTTAAAAATAACTTTGCAAGCTGTTAATGAATAGAACATGTTTTGACTTATAATTTCAGAATTTTCATTCCATTTAAATGCAAAGAAAAACTAGAAAATTATTTCACTTAATTATAACACATTTTCCCATTAGTATTCAAAATATCATATTTCACTTATCCAAAGCAGAAAACTGATGGAATAAGTACATTTGTGTAGAAAATATCAAGAAACACGAAGAAAGTAATGCATCAATGTATATGTATTTATGTTGTATATGTAGACACATACATATGTACATAAACATATGTTCATATGTGTGGGTATGTCTGTATACTTCAAACACACATATACTTGTCTTTCACATACTTCTATACATACACATATTGTATAACTATATGTGTGTGCTCATGTGCATTTACATTTTTGTGTGTATATATCCAGGAATGGTGCTGAGAAGTTTAATTTTATTTCAGACAATAAACAACATAGAATATTAAGCAAACTAATTTATAAGATATAGTTACTTTGTGCTTTAGGATTAAAAATAATGAAGTTAATGTTTTGTTAACATTAAAAAATACTAACGCTATATGTGAATAGTATTTATTGATGAGCTTTGGCATCAGATAGATCTGACTTTGAAACTAGGTTTTACCACTTATGTAATCTTAGTAGTTATTTGCCTCCCTGACTTTCAGTTTCTCCATCTACAAAATTAAAATTATGTATTATGTGATGTACCAATAGAAGCAATTGTTAAGCAATGCAAGATTTAATTTCTATAGTCAGTGCTCAAACCTACAGTTTCAGATGTCATGTTCTTAAAGGATATTCACAGACTGGGGACACCTGGGTGGTTCAGTGGTTGAGCTACCTTTGGTTTGGGTGTGATCTTTGGTAATCCAGTCCCACATTTGGTCCCCTGTGAGGAGCCTGCTTCTCCCTCTGTCTGTGTCTGTGCCTCTCTGTGTGTCTCTCATGAATAAATAGATAAAATCTTAAAAAAAAAAAAAAAAAACAGGTATTCACAGACTCAAGTACTTTTAGAGTAGGATTATTGGGATAGTCTCAAAAACTTGTCCTATGAGAATGAGCAAGATTTATCCTGGGAAAAGAAACAATGCATGAAAGCTAGCTTCAAAATCTAAAAAGCTAACATTTAAGAATACTTCCTTTTTCTCTTGGTCTGTTTTGGTAGGTGGAATTAGGAAAATCGTGTTTTAAACACCATATGAAGTAAGTAGGTATTATTATATTGTAGATCCTGATGACAGACTATGAATCTTTTAAAATTCTGAAAATTGTATAATTATAAATGACAAAATACATATTACAGAAACTATAATGTGAATAGAAAAAAATAAAAACAACATTTTTCTAGTTTCATTAATTAGGACAAATGTTTGAGTAATATCCTAAAAAAAGTAGGAAAGTTTGAATCAATAATATTGAGAAAGGGTTAATATAGAGACAGTAGAAAAGAGAAAAACTGATCATATGAAAAATTTAAAGTGGAAATATAGGCAGTTAGTAAACTTTATGTTTAATGGTAACAGTCCATTTAACCAAGTAGCAAGCTCATTTTGTACCCAACACAACACCATATACACTGTATTTCTAGTATGTCATTTAATATTTACAACTACAATGTGAGATGGGCAAGAATATGTCACTGCCATATTGCAGATGAAAAAAACTGAGGATTGAAAAAAAAACTAGGATTAGAAAGATTAAATAAATTGCTTAAGGTCAAGCAAAAGATTTAGAATCAGAATTATTTTACATCAGAATTTGAGCTTTAGCCATTAGACTCTACAGCTTCTACAGAGTATCAGTTTTTGTACTTTGTTTTTTCACTCCAACATTTAACTTTTCAAATATTTTGGCTACATATTTATGTGTACCAACAATTCAATTAGAAAATCTAACAAATGTAAAAATTTCAAGAAAATTCCTTGATCAGTTTTCTATCAAGTCTCTTAAATGTCCATAATTATTTTTCACTGTTATTTTAACTTTAATGAATTAATGTTATTGGGATCTATTAATTTGCATGTAAATTATATAGTGAAAATTTCATTCTTTAGCTTTTTTATTTTTTTTTTTTTTCTTTAGCTTTTTTAGATGCTAATTTTATAGATTGTGACATGTGAATTTTCAGATGTAAGCATTAATTTTAACAAGATCAATTTTCCTAGGTCTGAGATTCTTGATCTTAATTTTATCATGAAGTCTTAATTTTTCTGTCAAATTCAAACTTTACCATATAAGCTTAAGTCAATGTCGTTTTTATTTTGTTCTGATTGTATTGCTGGCATCTAATTTTTTTAAGGACCAATATTTATATTGTTCAGCCTTGCTAGGAAGATGCAAATCCCCAGTAAATTTTTAATGTAAGATTTACTATTATGGTTTTAGCTATCATCACTAGCTAATTGAATTAATTCCATGGACCTGAACTCAGAGTTGTACCAGTGCCACCCAAGTAGAAAAGAGATTGTGATCATACTCCTTCCTGGAGATTTCTGTTAGGGGACTCTTGATAGCTACCAGCTTGGAATAAATTCAATGCTGTGGGATTTTTAGAAATAAACAACCATGACTTCTGGATTTGGGTTGGATTTTTGTGCTGGGGGTGGGGTCGTGGATTAATATCAAGCAGTTTTTAAGCATTTACCAGAATGTGTTTCCTGGATTGAATTTGAAATGAGAAAAATGAATGTATGCCTCCATCACAGATATTTCAACTAAAATTTTTGCATTTCTAAGAGACAGATATTTCCAATTTTGCTGATCTTTTGTTGTTGTTTAATATTTAATAATCATAAACTTAACTCTGCAATCCAGCTAGACTTGGGAGTAAGGAAAATGACCCTACAGAACTGCAGCAAGAGCACAAAGACTGTAGGATATTTTGAACAGATGGGAGTGAAGGCATCTCTCCTGAGTTACAGAAGGAATGTCTGGTAGTTAAGATAAAACAGAAGTGAAATTTATTAGATTTACCCACACTCAGCAATGGTGATCTTCTTGCTGGTCCTGCCATTCCTAGACCCAAAGCACACCATGGCTTCCGTAATATTCATGCTATCTTTCACCTTGCCACAAACTACATGCTTCCCATCCAACCACTCAACCTTGACAGCACAGATAAAAAACTTGGAACTGTCTGTGTTGGTTCCAACATTTGCCATGGACAAGATGCCAGGACTCGTGTGCTTCAGGATTAAATTCTCATCATCAAATTTCTCCCCATAGATGGCCTTGCCACCAGTGCCATTATAGCATGTGAATTCACCACCGTGGCAAATAAATCCTGGAAAAATTCCATGAAAGCAGGAAACTTTAAAACCAAATACCTTTTCCCCAGCGCTCAGAGTATGAAAGTTCTCTGTTGTCTTTGAACTTTGTCCCAAGGGCTCACTGTCCATTGCAATGTCAAAGAAAATAGTTGGGTTGATCATGATTTGGACATGCAGGTGGCTCCTAGGTAGTGGCAGCTGCAAGGCTTGTAACTAAGTTCCGAATCAAGTCTTACATCTCAAGCTTACAACTGGAACTTGAAAGCAAGTTATCTCCATGTTTAAGCTTATGCACAGTGATTAAGCCCAGGTCTAGATTTACAGGGAGCCGGTACATAGAAGTGCCTGATTTTCTCCAAAAGTAATATTCAGTCCTACTGGATCCAATAACCTGGTCCTATGATTAAGCATAGGCAAATGAAATTGAAAGTATAGACAAATATTTTTAGGTTGTTAACAAAAACATTTTGGAAATATTTCATTTTGGTTTCTATTTCATTAGAAATGAAATCATGGTTAGTTTAAAGGGAAAATAATAAGTGGATGAATTTGAGAGGTCACAATGATACCAAATAACATTTTTGTTAGAAACTTATATGCAGAAAAAGTGGAAATCCAGGAGGTAATTATGAAGAAGATTTTATGTTTAACACCTTAGACAAGAAGCAGTTCATTAATATTTCAGTGTTTTTTTTTTTTAACCAAAGAATTTTGTACTTAAATTAGAAAACAAATATAGGACAAAGAATACTTACCCTGTATGGCTGTTTTACAACCTCTGTAAAAACTCAAACACCGATTTCATTGTGGCAAAAAACGCATGAGGTCATACACTTGAACAGAGTGGTTTGCACAGTGTAGCCCTGTGTTTGATCAAAATGAAATGATGAATGCTATTATGTGTCCTTTTGAAAATAAAAAGCACAAAGGCATAATAGTGGCTTTTATTTTAATAATTTTATAGTAATAATTTTATCTGTCCAATATAGGAAGAGATGAATAAAAATGGCAGGACTTTTATACCTTCATATGTAATCAATACTCTCTTACAGGAATGGAGGTTATTGGCTGTTTATATAACCAAGAGTGTACATTAGTGCCCTGGCACTCAGTTTTGTGACCAGTTATATCATTTTAAGCTTAGATGCTTTTGAAATAAGTAATAGCAGAAGTTCAAACAGCTGGGAAATCAGCATGCAGAGAAAAAAAGAGCAAAGCTGCAAAATGAATTTATAAATGTTACTGGAGGAATTGAGAGAAAGTTGCTGAGAAGTCCAAGATCCAATGTACTTTAGTAAATATGAAAAATGTCTACAAAGTATTTGACATTATTTTGGACATACCTACTACCTCCCACCTCTTACTTTTCTTCCTGATTTTTCTCTTATGTATTATATAAAACTGTTGAGTAGATATGATTCATAACCTCTGAGGTTACTAGTTAGGAAAATGGAATATACAACGTATTATATCCTGATACGCACAATATCTATAAACATTGTACATTGAAATGGTTATCATGTACTTTTCAGGTTTAATAAGTAGGTAGCAAAATTATTATTTTGATGAATTTCTCCATGAAAAGATGGAATACTAGGATTATTGCATTTTACACAAAATAGAAGCACATTGTTTTCTTTTTTTCCTCTTAACCAAGCAGGAGGGTTTCTAAGGCCTCACTAGGTTACCTTTGTTCACATTAGCCTGCCATTGTAGTTTTTAAATTCACATTTTAATGGCAGTCATATAAATAATGCAATAACTGCTAGCAATCAGATTGCATTCTTATTCTGTCATTTAAGCATTATAAATTAAAATAATAAAAACCACATTTTTCAACATGTTTGTTTTGGTCTTTAAAGCAGAATTTCTTCCACATCTTTCCTAGTACCTTGTGAAGAAGAAGTGGTCAATGTATGTTTTTTATCTGATGAAGGATATGAACAATAAAATAGAGCCAGAGAATAGTTTTTTTTGTGATTTGGCCACCTTAATGGCATCAGTTATTAACAAAAAAAAAAAAAAAAAAGATTTGGAGAGCAAAAAGTTTGTGATATTTAATTATAATGCCAATATAAAGGAAAGGTAGGGCATCCTGGATGTATATATTTTTCTCTATTCGGGGGGAAAAGGCATAGTTTTACTTATTTTACATTCAGAATTGCAAAATCTAGCTGTGTTACAGGCTTTAAGTGTGAAAAAAATTTTTTTAAGTCAAGTTTTTTTTTTTTATTTAATACATTCTAATCAAATAGTAACAGCAGTAAATAAACACTGAAAAAAACAGGCAGGTATCCCCCTATATCTGGAAGAAAATTAAGTCAAAGTATTCTGCATGGTAGAAGGGAGATAACTGCTGATGTCCATGGCTAGACAATTCAAGGACAACTTGGAAATTTCTACAGCCATTTCCAAAAAAGTCAATGGCAACAGGTTGGGACACAGCTACTGAAAAGGATCAAATGTCTGTATCTACATGGTTTTATTAACAGGGATTGAGTTGCACCTGTAGAGCATGACATTCTTGTCTTTTAGCCTTAAAGGAAAAAACAGAGTCTTTTCCATGTGTACCAGTTTGAAATGTTTCTGAAATAAGGCTACATTAAAACGGATTACTATAGTACTCATTCACATCAGAAGAGTTCATACATGTAGTAAAAAGTCAAATATGGGATTTCCTGGTCACTTTTTTGGTTGATTTGATTAATTGCATAAAACAAAGGATAAATACTCATAAGCAGGTCTGTTTAACAAAACTCCTAGGTACATCAAGAATGCAAAAAGAGAAAATGTCCTATGGGAGGCTCTGATTACCAGGCATCTAAAATTGAAGCTAAGTCTGGGCCAGTTGGGTTCCTTCCACTTCTTCAGTACTCCTATGTCCAGTTCTTCCCCTACTACCAGGCCTTGCACCTTCAGCCTAATAGAGAGGAACCTCAGAAAGGCAAGGCATTCTGATCAAATGTTCCTTCAGCCTTTACTCACGACATTTTGTTTTTAACTCAAAAGGATCAACTGGTCTTGGTCAGCCTTAGGAAGATAAGCATCACTCGGGTGAAAAATATTTGGGGGAACTTTAAATACCTAGTTACCTCATCACACGTTTAAATCAGATTGGCTCCAGCTGTTTTTAGAATTCCAAGTAGTTATCCAGAGCAGTCACTCAAGTTTTGGTTCTCTTTTACATAGCTGCATTCGGAGATACTCTATATGAGGCATGGTTAGAAAAAGAGAAACACTTATACCTGGAATTTATATTCTTCCAGGTAATCTTTTAGTCTTGTTGGTAAAGGCAGTCCCCAGACGGTACCGGTACATTTGTTAATGGTGAGTCTACAGAGATGTTGGAGAGGTGGTGCTGATGTGTAGAGCTGTTTGGTCAGATAAAGAAAGGTGAACAGTGCGTTCCAGGGGGCTTCTGTGCCCGTCCGCTTATCCTTGCACATCTGAACATAGGAGTCGATCAGATGAACCACACTGTCAAATTGTTCAAGCTTGGGCTTGACACATAGGATAGAGTCCAATCTGAATTTCCTATCTTGGTACTCGATTCGCAGATTAGTTGGCCCAGCTGATGTTTTAACAGATATTGTTAGTAGGTAGTCTGAATGCGAGCTATCTCTAATCAAGAAAGTTCCTTCTCGTGCCTCTTTTAATTTCTCTTTGGTTTCATTAACAGTCATATTTCCCAAGTACCAACCTGCCATCTGCGGCCCTCGGCGCTGAGCGAAAGCCTGTGGGGCAGCAAAGACCAGAACTGCGAGGGACTTTTCCCTCTCCCTAGTGCTACCAAAACTTCAACTTTGCCCCAAACGTAAGCTTTTAGGATACAGATTTTGAAAGCTTGCGTGGTCCGCCAGATTATTCCCCCCACCCCACCCCGATCCTTTCTTCTTTCAGACGCCGGGAGACCTTTAAGTGTGAAAATTATATTTATTGTTCTGCTAAATTAAGATATATATAACACTATATGTGTACATACGTAGTCAATATAAAGTACTCACAGGTGCTAACAACCACCTTAAAACATTTTACAACCAAAAAAAAATTAAAAAAAAAAAATTTTACGACAAAATGGAATATAAAATTAAAAAACTATTTCATATATATATACATATATACAAGTTGACATATATATGTATGCATACCTACACACAATTCATATAGAATTGTATATATGAATTGTGAGTCAAATGCCATAAAAAGAAGATATGCCCTGGAATATTCAGGGAATACTTTTAATCCCCTCTCCATGTGAGATATACTGGTAGATTTTCTTGCTCTTTGGTCTTAACAGATACTGAAGATTCAGGTGTCTCTTCCACATTACCATAATCTTCAGGATCATCAGGGATTCTGTCTTTCTTTACTTTGGGACCTAGAAGTGTCTTAGGACATTGAAGTTAGATGCCCACGTGGGCAGTTCAGATGTTACCCAAATCTCAGGACACACACTCCATTTCTCTGCATGACACACAGACACCAGTCAGTAGGATCAGCTGAACAGATGAAGGAGCTTTTCAGTATAGGCAACATTGGATGGCCAGAGATCTGTAGGTGTTAGCCCTGCTTTCAAAGGCTCTTTGATACTGAAAAGAAATGGCTAAGGAAATGAGTGGAAGAGATTTCCAGTGCTGACACTTTGGTCCATCCACATGGGCAGATCTTATCTCCGCTTTCAAAACCTCTATGAAAGTCTAGGTCACACATCCCCTTTGCTACAATCAGCAAGTTTTAGTAGATCATCCAGGGAGTTTAGCTAATCTATTATCTTTAATTATCTTCCAAATCTATTGTTCTGACATAAAGTTAATTTGCTACATTGTTCTTGATTTTTGGTTTCTTTCTTTCTTACTGTCTTTTTTTTTTTTTAAGATTTTATTTATTTATTTATTTGACAGAAAGAGCACAAGCAGAGGGAGAGGAGAAGCAGACTTCCTGCTGAGCAGGAAGCCAGATGCCCAGCTGGATCCCAGAACCCTGGGATTATGACCTGAACCTAAGGCAAATACTAAACTAGCTGAGCCACCTAGGTGTCCTGATTCTGGTTTTATTTCTTTGTGTTTTGTTTTGTTTTGGTTTGTTTTGTTTTGTTTTTCAAATAAATGTAGTTTATTTGATATTTTAGATTTGGCTTTTAGAAATATTTTTAATGTAACTTCAACATCTATTTTTAAAAATAAAAACTAAGCATCAATTACTTTTCCATTGTATTTACTCATTAAAAACTTTATTTTTTTTTGAATTTTTATTTAAATTCTAGTTAGTTAACATATAGTGTAATATTGGTTTAAGGAGTAGAATTTAGTGATTCATCACTTACGTACAATACAAGTGCTCATCACAAGTGCCCTCCTTAATACCCATCGCCTATGTAACCCATTCCCACCCACCTCCCATCCAGTAACCCTCAGTTTGTTCTCTTAAGTCTTTCTCCTGGTTTGCCTGTTTTTTCCCCTATGTTCATCTGTTTTGTTTCTTAAATTCTGTATACGAGTGAAATTATGGTATTTGCCTTTCTCTGACTTATTTCACTTAGCATAGTGCTCTCTAGCTCCAACCACATTGCCTTATGTATGTCTTTGACAAAAAGTAAGATCACTTACAAGGAAGTAAAGACATATTATTTTAATCATAACTTCACCTAAGCACCATGTTTACATTGGAGATTCAATGCAGAGCAGGGCACTGAGGGTCCCTGCCCTTACAGAGCTTATAGTCTAGTGAAACTGAGGATATGGGCTAGGACTTTAAGAATAATTTTTTGTGATCCTTAAAATATTCTGAGAGAGTGAGAGAGTAAAATCACCATAACGTCACCAGGTCCAGCTGTGATATTTACCATAAAAGTTACTAGAGTTTAATGGCTATTTTGGAAAATCTTAGGAAGTTTTATTCTGGTAAGCTCATCCTTTGATAGCCAGATGTTGAGAGGGTTTTATCCTCTTTTAAAGGGAGTCATACAGACACCTAAGAGTAAAACATTGCATTCTAAAAAAATCTGTCTTTTGACTTCTGCCACAATAAGAACTTTTTTTTTTTCATTGCCATTGCTCATTAAAGAATAAAGCTTTTGATGAACTTGTGAAATCTTGGGAAGGCTAATTTCCTTCTATACTACCAGTCATTGTTCCAAGATTTAAATTTCATAAAAAGAACTGTCATCTGCAAAAGTCTGCTGCTTAGATTACAGTTTTAATATCCACTTGAGTGCTGCGGTTTGTGGATAGCATAGATGACAAATTATAATTTTGTCTTTTCTATGGAATTTTACACTGAGGACTCTTGAATGGTTCAAGTTTCACATTAAAAAGGCCTTGATAAGTGAGGATGCATGACTATATAGTTATATATTGCATTAACAAAAGGAGTAGCATCAAACACAAGTTCTATCCATAACATGTGGCTGATAATTCAAGGTCAGCAGAAATAAGAGTATTTTAGAAAATGTGCAGTATGTTTTTTTTTCATTAATTCATTATTTTATTTATTTATACAACAAATACTTAGAAAATGCCTATTATGTGTCACACTATCTCATAAGAGGAGGAAAGCAGTGCATAACTTCCTGGTTTTTTTGGAGCTCACATTATAGTGCAGGAGACAGATAATAAACTAAATTCAATATCCTCATCAAATAGTTACAAAATTTTTGAAGCAAAAGAAACAGAACAAAGGAACAGTCTATATAGAAGTAAATGGTGCTATTTTAAGCCAAGTGATCAATGGAGTGTACTTTAAGGATATAGCATTTGACCAGAAATCTTTAGGGTATGAGGAGAGCTGAGGAGTAGGTGTTCCAGAGAAAGGGACAGCAAATATGAAGGCCTTGAGGTAAAAGAAAGCTTGATGAATCAAGAAAAAGCAAGAAAGCAAGCATAGCTGGAGAGAGTCAGCCCAGGGAAAATAAGGGTTGATAGGTCAAAGTGGTGACTGAGACCATACCATCCTGGAATTTGCCACCATGGGAAGTGCTTTGGATTTATTCTAAGTAAAATTTGAAGCTTTTATAGATTTTGGGGATGTATGAAATAATCTGACCTTGTTTTAGAAAGATTACTCTGTTTTCTAGGCTGAAGAAAAGAAAAGTAGAACTTCCATACTACTTTTAGAATTACTATAGCCCAGAGTATCACCTGTATAAATTTAAGACTGCAGTAAGCATTGTGCAGTTAAACTGAAATAGAAAGCATCTTATTTCAAATCTGCCTATCAAAATGAAGCTCATGATCTATCAGTGCTGTTTAACTGTACCAGCATAATTTATTTATGCACAGTGAGCCCAGGACATGTATTACAGCAAAAGGGCTGGAGAAAGAAGCCTTAGGATTCTACAGTGTCTCAAGATAAAAAAAATGATTCGTATTTTTCATAAATCATAATATTTTCTTCAAAGACTTGTAGACAACAATAAGGAATGGTCAAGAGAAATCTTACGGTTTTTTTTGTTTGTTTTTTCTTATTGGGGAAAATATTTAGATTCTGAACACCTGTTCAAAGGGTATATTTTTCATAAAGTATAAAATGATTATATATATAATATAAAAAGTATATGGGTAGTGTCAGTTCTTAAGCCCATTGGACAGTTAAAACTGAGAAGATATCACTTACGTCACACGTAAGCCAGTGTGTCAGACAATCATTACTTCCAGTAATACATTTAATCAAACATACCATTATATTATTAAGGGAAAAAATTATCAGACATCTTTTACCTTTGAAATATGATTCTAGGTGCTGGGAATGTATATGTCTCATCCTCAGAGAATTTAATCTTTTCATATCCCACTATGTGCCATTCTCCATTGCAGATATCACGCATTAAATCATCATTCATGGGATTTAAATCCAAGCTTCACCATTGATTTACCTGACCCGTCAATGGCTCCTCATCCTTAAATTGGGAATAAGATTTCCACCTACTTAATAGTGGCTGTAACAATAAAGTACATTAGAACACATCCCTCCAGGAATGCTAGCCTGTGCTTATAACCACTAGGCATATACAGTGATTTATAGAGAATTAATATGATTCATTTTATAGTCAGTGCTTTGTTTTATTTACATTAGAACATGATATGTGATGAAATAGCAAATACAGTGACAGAAAAAAAAATGTCTTTGAGACATTCAGGAAGATTCACTACCAACTCTGAGATTTTGTCATTATAATGCATGGCAAACCTCTAAAGCCTTTTAAAATTATAAATTCATGCTCAAATTGCATCACTCTACATATGATGCAGATATTTATGACTTCTGGTCTAGAAGAGTAATGCCAAATGCTCATGTTTTGATCACAAATGAGAATGTTTTTTAGAAGGTTGATGTTAGAGGATTTTTGTAATCCACTTTTTCAGTCTGGTCAACTTTTACAGGATCTTAGGTTGATATATTTTTTAATTGGATTTTTCGAGGGTCCCATTGTCAAAGTGTTTCTGGAATTTACACTTTTAATAAAATACCTTCTGGGCCATGCAACAGCCGCTAAAAGAGGAAGGAAAGAGAGTAAAACCAGGTCTGTGAGGCTGGAGCAGGTGCTCGTATCCAGGAAGATTTACAGCAGTGACACCTGTTGTCTAATCCACACCAAGTTCCCATTGAGCAGGAGAACTGAAATGATACATAACAAATTGGAGAAAGAATTTGAATTCTAAAATAACTTTCATGGCAAAGCAGAAATACTTTCAGGCCAAAGATATACTTTGAAAAAAAATTGGCTTGTTTAATAGCTTACATCATCTTATGTATGGAAAGTTCTGAAGAAAAATCTCTGAACATATTCAAGTACAGAATCAGAAGCTGCCTACTCCCCAAGACCTCTTCATGATGTTGTCCATGGAAAGGAGACTTAGAGTTATTGAAATTACCATTTATGTTGACAGAGGAATGAGCAGTGAAAGATAAACCACAAAGTTAAAGATCTCATTTCATGCTGGGACACTGAATCCATCTCCTGGTTAGCAGCATTTTGTCCCCCCTTTCTTTCCAAACATCATTTCTGTGTATCTGTTCTTAGAGTCTTGGTGCCATTGGCTACAAAATTAACTTCAATTCCACCCCTATGATCATCTCTGGTCACTTTCATATCTATTTTGTGTCTTTAAATTGGGTAGGACTTCCATAACTTTGTTTCTGAGGAACATTTCACTCTTATATCCAAAGCCATTAATAAATAATATACCCCGTGAGCCAGATCCAAAGTTTAGTTCTTATTTTTCCACAAGAGTTGGTTCTTTTCATTCCATGGACTGTCTTCTCAACCAAGTGGCTTTAGACATCAGCTAGCAATATCACAGTCATGTTGAGTCTTTTCCACCAAATTAATAAAATGCTTTTCTTCCAGAATATTGAGAAGAAGTAGGCTGTGTTTGTGGCTAATGCATTTATTTCCCAGACTTCAAGGAACTTTAGCTTCTTAAACTGAATCTCATTAGAAAAATAATGTACAATGTCGTTTGTTTTAGTATAGCAGTTATTTCTAATTGAACACATATGTAATGATATGACACATATCATTGTGTGTCAAAAATGACATATATTTTCCAGTTACCTTGACTTTCTTTAGAGATTTTTTATATAAGAGCATTATTATAAATAATGGAGGAAAATTTGGTATATTTTAAAATAAGGAGGCACAATACAGTGATTGATATACATATACTATATATTTTTATATTTTATATTATATATGTAATATGCTATAATATATGTATATAATCTAGATATATATCATGGCTCCTAAAAAATAGGCATTGGGATTTATGTTGTAACTTTATTACCTTACAACATGATTTGAATATAGAAAACACTAACACATCTATAATGAGTAATTAAATGCATGAATACATTTTCTTTCTATAAAGGAACAATATAATGGAAATTGTATTTTTTATTTCCAACAGTGACCCTCAAATTATTTTGGCCATGCTTTATGCAGCACATGTGAGAATTGCTTTCATGAAAGCATTAGCTGATGAATGTCTACTGACCTGGAATTAATGCTTATTATTGAATTAACTGTATATTGTGTGCCATGCTACTATACATAATCAGCCAAAGACATTGATTCTTCCATGCTAAGGGTTCAAGAAGCTTTATACAAGAATCAATATTGATTTTTGTAGGTGCAATCTAGAGCAAATTTCTTGATTGTGAAAGACTATTTTTCAAAGTGGCTCACAAAGCTCCTAGTTTCTTCTAATATATGGGCTGCAATAATCTCAGCTCAGAACCAGTTATTTGCAGAATATTGGCTGCCAGAGGTTGTTGCTTCTAACAGTGGGTCTACATTGATCTCAGTTTTGTTTAAAATACTTGTGAACTGGAAATGTATTTATATTTTCAATACCCTCAGATAAAGGACCAGGCTGGGAAGATAGTGTAGATTACTAAGAATTACCTAAAATAGATTCAGGGAGAAGAAGATTGACTAAGTTTTGCCAGGTATGTGGTGTTCAACATGTCATTTCATGATCAAATACAGGAATGAATCCTACTAAATTACTAATTAGGTATCTTAATTGTTCTATTATATATAATATAATAAATCGCATTATAGTCATATATAATAAATTAAATATAATAAAATATATTATAATTAAACATAAAATAATATAAATATAAATGTATAAATATAAACTATATAAAATAATGTGTATATTCCAGACAACAAAAATATGAAACTCATCATTCTTTATTTTCACCATATTCTTCATCATGACTAGTAACTTGTTCAGTGAAGTTTCCATCTATTGTAATAAAGGTTATAGAATAGAATAGGATATAAGGATATAAGACTTAGCATATAGGATATAAGACTCAGGCTACAGATGGGCAAGTGGGCCATTCTAGCCAATGGAAAAACTTATGCTGACAGTGTCTTTATAATGAAATTCGATTACCTCTGTTCTAAAGTTATTACAACCCAGGGGTACCTGAGTAGGTCAGTGGTTGAGCGTCTGCCTTTGGCTCAGATCATGATACTAGGATATTGAGATTGAATCCTGCCTCGGGCTCCCCACAGGGAGCCTGCTTCTCCCTCTGCCTACATCTCTGACTCTCTCTCTCCATGTCTCTCATGTGTGAAAAATAAAAACAAGAAAAAAAGTTATTACAACACAAATCCAAAGAACAGAATTATAATTTGTATCTAAGTTACACCAAAATAAAAGTGGATAATCAATGAATAATAATAATAACAATGTTGTAATACTGTTTTAAAATTGTAGTCCCAATGCAGTGGAATTGCTCTTATATGAAGCGCATCACAGAATTCTATTCATAGGAAGCCCTAGATGACTCATATATTTCTCAGTTTGGTTCTAGTAATAATTATCTACCTTTTGTGTTTTTATCATGTGCTAGGCATTCTACCTAAAGCTCCATAGCATTTAATCTGCACAGTAACTCTCTAAAACATATCTTCTGAAGAAAATTGAGGCCCCACGAAATGAAGTAGCTTGGAGTCTCAAATAGGAAATTACAAACTCGAACTCAAAATTGATCTTTCACCCTTTCTTTAGTAGAACTTATTTCTTATTAGAGGAAAATTGAAATGGTGGTAAGGGAGTTCTCATATCCCATACCCGGTTTCCCTAATTACTAATATATGAGATATTTGTTATAACTAATGAACCATATTGATACATTATTATTAACCAAAGTCTACAGTTTGCTTAAATTTTTGTAGTTTTTACTTAATGTACTTTTTAATATTTTTGTTGTAGGATCCCATTTGGGATATACCACATTACATATAGTAATTTTATAGCTACTTTACAGGAAATATACATCTGCACTATTTTTTAAGAAGGGGGAAGGAACAGAGGGAGGGAGGGAGAGAGAGAGAGAGAGAATCTTAAGCAGGCTTCATGTCTAGCACAGAGTCCATGGTGGGCACAATATCACAACTCTGAGATCATGACCTGAGCTGCAATCATGAGTCAGACATTTAACCAACTGACCCACTCAAGCCCCTCCAGTATTTTCTTTTCTTGTAAGACTTTATCCAGTTTTGGTATTAAGGTCACATTGGCTTCATAGAAATAGATTTATTAGTATTCCCTCTGCTTCTTTTTTCTGGAAGAGATTATAGATAATTGGTATAATTTTGTTTTTTTTTTTAATATTTAGTATAATTCACTAGTGAAAACATCTAGGTCTGGCGCTTTCTTTTTTGGAAGATTTTTGCTGATGCATCTTCTATAATGGATTATTGATTTTTTTTTCCTTGTGTGAGTTTTGGTTTCAAGAAATTGTTCCATTTTATCTAAGTTATCAAAAGGGGAGGCATGGATATTCATTTGTTCATAATATTCATTTATTACCCTTTCAGTGTCCATAGCAACAGTAGTAATGGCTCCTCTCTCATTTCTCATATTAATAATTTGTGTTTTCTCCTTGTTTTTAAGTAAACCTGCTAGAAGTTTATTGATTTTATCTTTTTAAAGAACAAGCTTTGATTTCATAGACTTTATTGTTTTCCTGTTTAATTTTATTAACATATGCTCTATTTTGTTTTATTTTTCTTTCCTGATTTAGGTATAAATAGGTTTTCCTTCTCTAGATTCCTAAAATGGAAGCTTAGATTATTTATAGGCCTTTCTTTTCTTTTTTTTTTCTAAAAATGCATTTAATGCAGTAAATGTCTCTATAAACAGCTTTTGTGCTTGTCACTGTTGTATTTAAAATTTTAGTTAGTTCAAATATCTTAAAATTTCTCTTGAATCTCTTTTGAGCCATATGTTATTTAGTAACATGTTCATAATCTCCAGGTATTTTGGGATTTTCCAATTATTTATTTCTATTTTTTATAATAAATTTATTTTTTATTGGTGTTCAATTTGCCAACATACAGAATAACACCCAGTGCTCACCCCATCAAGTGCCCCCCTCAGTGCCCATCACCCATTCACCCCCACCCCCCACCCTCCTCCCCTTCCACCACCCCTAGTTCATTTCCCAGAGTTAGGAGTCTTTATGTTCTGTCTCCCTTTCTGATATTTTCCACACATTTCTTCTCCCTTCCCTTATATTCCCTTTCACTATTATTTATATTCCCCAAATGAATGAGACCATATAATGTTTGTCCTTCTCCGATTGACTTATTTCACTCTGCATAATACCCTCCAGTTCCATCCACGTCGAAGCAAATGGTGGGTATTTGTCGTTTCTAATGGCTGAGTAATATTCCATTGTATACATAGACCACATCTTCTTTATCCATTCATCTTTCGTTGGACACCGAGGCTCCTTCCACAGTTTGGCTATTGTGGACATTGCTGCTAGAAACATTGGGGTGCAGGTGTCCCGGCGTTTCATTGCATCTATATCTTTGGGGAAAATCCCCAACAGTGCAATTGCTGGGTTATACGGCAGGTCTATTTTTAACTCTTTGAGGAACCTCCACACAGTTTTCCAGATCCCATTGTGGTCTGACAATATATTCTGTGTGATTTCTATTCTTTTAAATTAGTTTAAGTGTGTTTTATGGTCCAGAATAGGCTCTATGTTAGTAAATGTTCCACATGAGTTGAGAAAAGTGTATATTTCTACTGCTGTTTAATAAACTATTTTATAAACATCAATTAGATCAAGTTGATTGATGGTGTTATTTGGTAAGAATATCCTTACTGACTTTCTACCTGCTTAATCTATTGCTGAAAGAGAGCCTTTAAAATCTTTATAATAGTGGATTTGTCTATTTCTCTTTATAATTCTCTCAGTTTTTACCCATGTTTTTGATCCTCTATTGTTATATGCATAGACATTAAGGATTAAGTCTTTCTCCATTCCTTTTTTCCCCCTTTTTGTTTTTTTCTTTTTTTGAAATATTTTTTGTTTATTAAACTGCAGTATAATTGACCCACAATGTTACATTACTCTCAGGTGTACAATATAGTGATTCAACACATTTATATATTATGCTATGATCACCACAACTATAGCTACCATCAGTTACCATACAACACTATTATAATATCTATCGTTTTACCTTTGATGTCTCTATGTCTTTATATTTAAAGTGGTTTTCTTATAGGCAACATATAGTTGGTTTGTTTTTGTTTAATCCACTCCCATGATCTCCATCTTTTAATTGGTATATTTAGACCATTCACATTTAAAATAATTATTGATATTTATTTAATGTCTGCCATGGTTGTGTCTTCTAGTTGTTACACTTGTTCTTTATTTTTTTCTTCTTGTTTTAATGAAATATTTTACAATTTCATTTTTTTCTATTTTCTTAGCATATTAATTATGCTTCTTTTTTATATTTTCAGGTGTTTTCTTATAGTTTGCAACATATATTTACAACCAATTTAAGTCCACTCTCAAATACACTATACTGCTTCATTGGTATAGTGCAGGTTCCTTACAAAAGAGATATTTTTGTTCTTCCCTCACATATCTTAAAACATTGCTGTCATTATTTCACTTATCCATATGCTGTAATCACCCAAAGCTTTGCTATTATTTTGAAAAATAAGTTATTTATTATCTTAATAAAGGATAAGTAAAATGAAAGATTTTATTTTTCCTTCATTTATTCTATGTCTGATTCTTTCTTTTTTGTTATACAGATCTAAGTTTTTGATCTATATAATTTTTCTTCTTCGAGAAGAATTTCTTTTAATATTTTTTTGTAGGAAAGTTCTATGGTCAATGAATTGTTATCTTTTTTTTCTATTTGAAAAGTCTATTTTACCTTTACCTTTGAAAAATAATTTCAGGGATCCCGGGGTGGCGCAGCAGTTTAGCGCCTGCCTTTGGCCCAGGGCGTGATTCTGGAGACCCAGGATCGGATCCCATGTCGGGCTCCTGGTGCATGGAGCCTGCTTCTCCCTCTGCCTGTGTCTCTGCCTCTCTCTCTCTCTCTCTGTGACTATCATAAATAAATAAAAATTTTAAAAAAAGAAAAATAATTTCACCAGATACAGAATTCTAACTGGTGTGTTTTTATTTATTTTAAAATATTAAATATTTTACACCACTCTCTTTTTTCTTGTATAGTTTCTAATAAAATGTTTAATATAATTGTTTTTCTTTGTTCTTCTTTAGGTAAGATTTTTTTTTCCTCTTGGCACTTTTAAGATTTTCACTTTGTCTTTGGTTTTCTGCAGCTTGGATATGATATGCCTAAGTATAGATTTTGTAGTATTTATTCTGCTTAGTGTTCTCTGAGTTTCTTGGAATTGTGGTTTTGTGTCTTTCATTAATTTTGGAAAAATCACACCATTATTATTTTAAATATTTCTTCTGTTACCTCTTTATTCTAATTTTTTCTCTAAAGTGTTTATGATACCATTTGAAATTACCCCACAGTTCTTTAATATTTCTCTTGAGTTTGGATTTTTTAATATTTGCATTTTAGGGTGGGAAGTTTCTAATGACATGTCTTCTAGCTCACTGACTCTTTCCTCGGGTATATCTAGTCTATTGATGGGCCCATCAAAGGAAGTCTTTATTTCCATTACAGTATTTTTTTATTTCTATATCTGTTTTTAATTCTTATAGTTTCTATGTTTCTACTTCCATTACCCATCTGTTCTTGAATGTTGTCTATTTTTTATTAGAGCTTTTCACTTGTTATTATTATTATTATTATTATTATTATTATTAAGTTCCCAGTCTGATGATTCTGAAATCTCTGCCATATCTTATTCTGGTTCTGATTCATGCTTAGTTTCTTCAGACTGTGTTTCTTCCTTGCCTTTTACTGTACCTTGAATTTTTTTATTGAAAGCTGGACATGGTGTACAAGATAATAGGAACTAAACTGAATAGGCTTTTAGCATGAGGTTTCATTAATATGGTAAGAAGAAAAGCTATGTACATTGTTGTAACTCTAGGTATCTGAGACTTCTTGCTCCAGTGTCCCTGTTTTCGTCTCATCTGTTTTCTTTGGCTACCCCTAACAGCTTCTTCTTAATCAGAGTATAAGACTGTCAACTTTTTTCAGATATAATTCACTGTTACTATACCAGAGTCCCATTGATGTAATTGTGAAGTTTGGGCAAAGTCAAGCCTTCTGAAATCCTATGGTTCTGTCTCAGTCTTTTGTGGGTCTCTGTCCCTGGGATGTGGCTTTCATAAGGGTTCTTCAGCTTCCTCACCCCACCTTAGGTGAGATAGGAAGAATAGAGGAGACAGAGTTGGGTAATTTCTCTTTCCCCAAATCAGGTAAGTTTTTAGAAAACTCTTCTCTTTTGCTGAGTGAGTCTTCATTTTTTTAAATTAATTAATTTATTTATATTACCTTACTGAGTTTTTGTTCTGTAAAGATATTAATTGTAAAAACAAAATCCAATTCTCTGAGAAGGATTTGAATTAAGTCCCAATCCTATTTCGAATAAATAACATGGTATATAATTTTTCTGCAAAGATAAAAAAATATATGTGTGTTCTTACAGTCCTCAAATGCTTTTTCAAAGCTAAGAATCTTGGGGAACTTGGGAAGCTCAGTTGGCTAAACATATGACTCTTGATTTTGGCTCAGATTATGGTCTCAGGGGCATGAGATTGAGCCCCACATTGGGCTGTATGCTTGACAGGGAGTCTACTTGAGATTTTCTTTCTCTCCTCCCTTTGTCCCTCTTCCCACTTGCTCTCTCTCTCCTCTCTTAAATAATAAAATAAATATATTTTTTTAAATTAAATAATGATGCCATGAAATTTTGTCTTATGTCAGTATCCATGGTTAGTCTCATTATTCAGATAGTTACATAGTACTCCATTTTATCAATGTGCAATAATTTATTTAATATTTTTATACATGAGCCTTAGGCCATTTAGAATGATTTCTATAAAACAATGTAGCACTTGACATTTGTATACACAAGTCTTTCTGTTCCTGTAATGGTATCATTGTGGTATATATTCCTAGAAATAGAATTTTTGAGTCAGAGGACATATACAATTATCTGTACTGATTAACAATATAAATAATAGTATGAGAATAACACCAATTTTCCACACTATTGCCAACAAATAAAGTTATCAAATTTTTAAACTTTGCAAATTTGGAAATTTATTGTATAAGAACAGCCTAAAAGTTTGGATAGATATAATTTTTAAACCTGAAGTCCTGTATTTTACTGTCTTCTGTATTCTATTTCTCCTTCTCTTTCTCTCTGTCTCTCCCTCAGTATCTGTCTCTCTAAACCCATCTCTCAATATATTTCTCAATCCCCATCCCCTCACATTAATATGTGCAAAGTATATTTGGTTGTGAATATAACACTTTATATGACCTTTATTAGTGACCTGGGTTTCACTCTTTTAGAGGGAAATCAAAAAGTGCTTATGAGTGACTTTGTCTTATATCCCGATAAGATGGCGATATTTTTTTTCCATTGCTTAAAACTGTTCACTTTGGCACTTTAATCCCTGAGAGGCAAAAAAAAAAAAAAAAAAAACATGTCTCATGTTAATTAAAATTTTAGACTTCAGGCAAAAAGCTTATTTTATCAAAGTTGTTTTCCTGTCCACCTGTTTGCCATCTAGCTTCAGTCTAATTTCATATTTATTTTATAGAACTTTGTAGAAAGAAGTGAAGAACATCTCATATACATCAATTTCATGAAAATTTCCCCTTCATCTAGAGTTGTGTTTGTCAAATGGTTTGTTTCCTATATCTATAATTTCTTACATTGGTAAATGTTTTCCTGTAATATTTGAGTTTTTGTCACTAATAGTTTGATTGTCTTCACTAAGGCAATGTCACATTTTAAGTTTTATTATTGAAGCATCTTTGATCCAAAAAGCATCTGGAACTCCAGTTCTTATTTCTAGCAGGAACTCCTTGTACTTTTTTCATGGAGTGGTGGGATCCACTGAGCCCCTTGAGAGGCTCTATGGACAATCTATAGTTTCACACTGTCTTGTGCATCTTCAGTACCTGGCTGTTCTTCAGATGCTGTGCCAGAGCAGCTTAAAAATAGAAACTGGGTCTACAATGATATGCATTATGTTAGCCCATTTTACATTGTGGTTTTCATAGTTTCCTTATTGATTTATGGGAAATCTTTGAAATATTTTATATATTAATCTTTTGTCAAATTTTTAAAACATATTTTCCTCAATATGTTATCTTTTAATTATCTCTTTACTTTTTTCATAATGGAAGTTTTAATTATTTATATCCTCAAATTTGCTAATCTTTTCTTTTGGGTTCTGGTTTTTATATCAGCCTTAGAAAGGTATCCCCATATCTGTAATAAACTTTAAAATGTTCTCTACTACTTTTAAAAAAATGTGTTTGTTTGCTTATTAAATAGACTTTATTTTTCAGAGCAGTTTTAGGTTCACTTCAAAATTAAGTGGAAAGTACAAAGAATTCCTATATATCCCCTACCTTCCCCAACTATCAGCCTCTCACACCTGATTGGTACATTTGTTATAGTCAGTAAACCTACGCTGACAAAGGACCAATGTTTGCAGTTCACATTAGTGTTCACTCTTGGTGTTAATTATTCTATGGATTTCAAAGAATGTATAATGACATTTACCCACCACTGTAATAGCACTTAGAATAGATTCACTGCCCTAAAGATCATCTGTGCTCTGCTGATTTATCTACCCTCCCCTTTAACCTCTGGAAGTGACTGATCTTTTTACCATTTTAATAGTTTCCCATTTCTAGACTGTCATATGGTTGGAATCATACAATATGTAGTCTTTTTGGATTGACTTCTTTATGTAATAATATGTAGTTAAGGTTTCTCATGATTTTTTGTTTCTTTTATGGCTTGTTAAATTCTTTTTAGCACTGAATAATATTCCATTGTCTAGATGTACCACAGTTTATCCATTCTCCAAGTGAAGGATATCTTGGTTGCTTCTACATTTTGGCAATTATGAAGAAAAGCTGCTACAGCCATCTACCTGCAGGGTTTTTTTTTTTGTTTTGTTTTGTTTTTTTTTTTTTGTATGGATATAAGCATTCACCTCCTTTGGGTAAATATCAAGGCATGCATTTGCTAGATAATATAGTAAGAGTATGCCTAATTTTGTAAGATATTACCAAACTGTCTTCCAAAGTTGCTGTATGTACCATTTTGCATTTCCACCATTAATGAATGAGAAGTCTTGTTGCTTCATATGGTCACCAACATTTGGTGTTGTCAGCATTCTGGATTATGGCTCTTCTAATACATATGTGGTGTTATCTCATTGCTGTTTTAATTTGAAATTCCCTAATGATATATGATGTTGAACATCTTTTCATATTCCACCTGACATCTGTATATCTTCTTTGGTGAGATATTTTTTCATATCTTTTGCCTATTTTTAAGAACACAAAAATTGTTCATTTTCTTATGTTCAGTTTATGAGTTCTTTGTATATTTTAGATAACAACGTTTTATCACATGTGTCTTCTGTAAATATTTTCTCCCAGTTTGTGGCTTGTTTTCTCCTTCTCTTGACATTTTCCTTTGTAGAGCAGATGTTTTTAATTTTAATGAAGTGCAATTGTACCAATTATTTCTTTCATGAATCATGCCTTCGGTATTTTCCCCACTACTTTTAAAAGTTGTTATTTTTCCTTTTGTCTTATTGTTTCTATCATATCCAGCTTTAGAATATACCCAATATCTGACCATTTCTCACCAATATCATTGACTATCAATTAGTCCAGGCATTACTATCTGACTCAGGTTATTGCAGTTGCTTTCCAACTGATCTGCTTCAACCTATTCCTCAAACAGTCAAGTTGTTAAAACCACAGAGATCACAACCACTAACATTTCAGCTCAAAACTCTCCAAAGGCTTCTAACCTTATACCTACGAGGACTTGCAAGATACCATCTTTGCCCAGTCTCATGTGCTATTACGTCACTCATGCTCTCTTTTCTGGTAGTCAGCCTCCTTGTTCTGTGAATACCGCCCCCAAAGACTCTCATTTCAGGGTTTGAGCATGTCCTATTTTTATGTCTGGAATGTTCTTCCCTCAGAACTCATAAATCCCCCTCTCTATCTTCAGATCACCTTCCAAAACAGGCTTTTTGGGATCATCCCATTTAGAAAAGTATCTTTTGGAACCAATATTTCATGGAAGATATTCATCAGTAACTAATGTTTATTCCCTCTATATAGAATATAAACCCCATGGAAACAAAGATTTGGTCTCTTAACTGCTGTATTTCTAGCATATATCTGGCAGGTGGGAACACTCCTCTGAGATAAACATCTCATCAATATTCCAAAGGATATTAATCTCATCGGAAATGGGAGCATGTTAAGAAAGTTTTACTAGGTGAATCATGTTAAGGAGTGGTGTCACTTTTGATGATTAAAAAAAACAAGTTAAATAATTACTAAATATCAGGTCCAAATAGTATGATAAACTAGTAAATGGCACTGCAGTTTTGAGCCAATGTTAACTGATGAATGTTGATTTGTAAAGTACAGGGGAGAGGGTTCAGAGGTAAAATCTTGGTGTAGTCTATACAGCCTGTTTACTTTGGGTTAGAACTATAGGCTTAAACCTTGAAGACACTGCTATCTTTCTGGGAATTTGGTATAAATCCCCCTGGTTTTAAAAAAAACTTCAAGTAGAACCCAAGATTTATTTCTTCTTGACAATAGCTAACATCTATAATGGGTTCTATCATAGCTAAGTCCAGTTGGTTGAGAATTGCATTGTTATATTTCCAAGTTACTTTCAGAGTCATAGTGCTTTGTCAAGAGGCTTTGACATTTGTTAATTCCTAAAATTAAATATATATATTATTTATAATATATATATTATTAAGAGGGTTTTTTATTTTAAAGATTTATTTTTTTTAAAAGATTTTATTTTAAAGAAGAAGCAGGCTCCATACAGGGAGCCTGAGGTGGGACTCGATCCCAGATCTCCGGGATCACGTCCTGGGCTGAAGGCGGCACTAAACCGCTGGGCCACTGGGGCTGCTGGAATATTAGAATTTTTAAGAGAACAAAACAAAAATATTTTTTAAGCTAGAAATAAAACCATAGGTTCTTCATAGGAATATAAGATAAAAAGTTGTGTGTAAATTTGGACATCTTTTTAGATGGCTAGACTTTTGCTGAGCAGTATGCTTTCATATCATTTGTCTTGATAAATATTTGTTCTTTTTCTTTTTAATCTAGAATACTAGGCATGAAGAAAAATAAGCCTTTGTCTCATTTTTTTAAAACAAAATCTATTTAAAGTCTTTCTCATTCTAGTCTTAATTTTTCTTGAGGAGATCAATTTTATTAATTAAAGATTCCTTTATTCAATTATATTCAAATGAATTATTATAAACTATAGATATTTTGAATAAATCAGAAGGCATAAGCAAATCATAAAGGCTAAAATTACAAAATTCAAATTTACAAAATTCAAATCATCTAAGGTTCCTGATATGTAGAACTGTCTAATCATGACATGTGTCTAAAGATGTGCTATTTGAAAACTAGAAACTGGACATTTCAAAGTAGAAATTCACCTGAGCTTGAACATCAGTTCAATGACTTTGAGTCTGCTTCCATCTTTTAGGCGACATATTCTAAGGCAATATTTTAAAAATATATAGATCCTCCTGGAGTGAAACCTTTTTCATGTCTCATTTATCCATTTCTGATTTGTGAGGATTCAATTGCTGATGCTTTAAAAGCGGAAAGGAAGCATTTCAAAATACTTTCAAACATAGAGTTAGTAATTGAGGATGGCCAGTTTAAACGTAGGCTGTGGTTAACATGTTCTCAGAATTAAGGTGCTCTTTAAAAAATGATTCCCTTTTAGGGGCATTATCAAATACGGAACTGATTAAGCAATCAAACTCCGCTCTAGTTTCAGAGCAAAATGTTAGCCATTCTGCCCCTCATTCTTTCTTTTATTACACCTCATTATTGTCTCTTTAGATTCTTTCTTTCTGTTCCGAATGATTTCCTACCTTATGGCCATCGAAGGAACATAGTGGAAGGGTAAAGAATTAATTAAAGTTCTAATGGCGCAATTAGTAGTAAGTGTGAACTGTTAAAGCATTTCCTCAGATGTTTTATAGCTTGTGAGACATCATCTTCACCTCAGCCGACGAATACTGACCACCTGTTATCTATTACCATAACATTATACAAGCAGACTGACAAAAAGCAATCTGGTCTCCAGTGATTGGTCTGCTGAAGCAATTGACAGGCGGTTCCCACAAAGGTAAACTGGGAAAGCTAAATGAGATGGTAAATAGAAACTCAGGCAGGTGTTTAATGGAGAAATACTATTAAAACAACCCAGAAGTTGTGAAATGAATGTATTGTTTATGCATATTTTTATGATATTCGGCTTGTTTGTTTCAGTGTTTGAAGACAGTAACTTTAAAACCAATATTCTATGTCATAGAGTTGTAATTACCTGTATGAGCTTATAGCTTGAGTCAGGAACCATATTGCACTTAGTAAAGAAAGTTGTAAAAGAAGTTTGTTAGTGCCAAACCAGTCTTGGTTTAAAATGAAAAAGTGGGTGGGGATGCTTTACACTACTTTTCTCTTAAACTTGATGAAGTAAATAAACCTAAAGAGAAAATAAGTTAACTTCAAAGGGAAAGCATAATTTGGCAGATTTCATTGAATTGGGGCTATTTGTTGCTATAATGTCCTACAAGATTACTTCTGGATGCTGAATAACACTGAATTTCTAATACGACTTGTTAAATTATTGATTTGTTGCTTATCTGTTCTCTAAGAAAGTCAGATGAAGATCAGCATGACAGTATTTATAGGCTGCATCTCATCTGTGGGATGTAATCCATCTTCGTTAAGTTCAGTAAAAGTGATAGATGGCATTTGGCAGTGTAATGATGTGATCACTCTACCAGCGCCTCTTTAAATCATAAGCTGTTGCTTTCTGTTGTGTAGATATTTAATCAGTTATACACCCCATTACTGATTTAATTCAGAATGTCAGTGGCAGTTGAATAATGTGAGTATTTGTATATTAATATCATATTGTATTAAAGCTCCCTTCATTTAAGTGTGCCATTCATTTGAAAATCATAAACTGTTGCTTCATGGGTAGAATAAATTTAATCGAGATGTTAGGCATCTAACACCTTCAGTGTTTTAATTCCGCATGTCAGTGAAAAAATGGGTTCCTTTATATCTCTGTTTGTATTTTCTTGACTCAACGGATTATTTGACAAAATCTGTACTTGCTAAGAGTGGAAAGAAATTCTGTTAATGCATATCCTATGCATATGCACTTTAATTTTCAAATTACAACAGAGGAATGGAACTTTGAGAAAATGCCAGAGCAACAAGTTTTAATATGTAAAGTAGAAACCCAACAACTCTTTAATGGAGATATACTACTAAAACAATCTCAGAAGTTCATAAGCATTCCTATTTTTTCCTTGTAATTTTACATTAATTTTAGCTGCAAGATGATTTTCATATATAAAAATCTCTGGTTCACAATACTGTAGCTGATTCTGGGTGATATATAATTTAGATAACTATTTATATTTCACATTTCTGCTCTCAAATATATTATTCATACCTTACAATATAGAAATATTTATACTTTAAACAATTCTTTTTTAGGAAAACTTGGTGGCATTACAATCTTTTGAAGACTTTTACAATAATTTTACAGGATCTTATGTTGATTCCAACACTCAGAATAAACATCTTTGGAAAAACTTGAACACATTGTTCAATATAGTTTAATGATTCTATATAATTAATTGAAGAATTTTTTTGCAAGAATTTTATTTTTAATTTATAAGAAGTCTCTGCATTGCCATAATAGTGATAACATCTTTATCTGTTTTATCTTTCTAACAAACCACAAAATTTAAATAGAAATAATCTAATTGAACTTTGTAACATACCTAGAATAGTTAAGGAACTGCTGATTATTAACTCCATTTCATAAATGAGAAACACAGTAATCTGGGGACTCCTTCCTGGCTGGTCACTTAGCCAACTAATAACAGTGATTAGATTGAAATTTTGTTTTCAGTGTCTGTGCTGGACTTCAACAGCCCTGAGGTCCTGTGCTTTTCAGTGCTACAGACTTTCAGCCATTCCTTTTTATACCTGTCTTTGCTATTTCTGTGATTATTTCCTGAGAAAAATATTGTGTGGGTATGCACATACACAAACACACACACACACACACACACACATACACATACACGCTCTCTCAGATTCTAAGTCATTATCAATAAATGCTTACCCAACTACACAAATAGTCCATGTTACAATTATACTAATATATTCAGTTTTCAGATACTTTAGGTAATAAGTGATTTATGGGAAATATAGGAATCAGAGGTCATATACAACTGGTCTTTTATGCCCATTTCCATCAGAATAGCTATTTAGATGTCTTTTGGTAATCCTTTTACAAAAATAAATTAATTATTTTCCTATATGCATCACCATATCTTTTTATATTTTCATTTTATTAAGATCTTTAAACTCCATCTCCCAATTCTAACTGAAAATTATATGACTGCTATTTCAGTTTGAGAGGATTATTTTCACTTCACCTTCCCAGCTCTCTGCCCTTTTGACAGCACTCCGGACCTCAAACTTATCAAGGAAACAAACCTTTACAAATCTCTTTTGGAAATCAGTTGGTTTGGGCAGTAGAAAAGGTTTCCTTCTGTTGTTTCTTAAGTTCTTCTATGGTGAATATGAGCAAGCTTTCTGTTATTTTTAGTTTTTGTTTTGTTTTTCTAACTTGTTCTGGCATGATACAAACAAATAATTTTTCCTTTCTCTTCTACAAGGCTTATCTTTATTTCTCACTTATTTTCTTAACTGTCTAATAGAGAAGTAAAAGATTATTGGATTTTTCAGTTCTATTTCCTGTCACATAATTCTTTCTGTTTTTACTCAGGAGCCTTGCCATTTTCCATGTATATTGCATGTTCCATGTATGCTAAGAAATGTTTTAAATCACATAAAAAAGTATACATTTTCATATTGTACCATTTCTTTTCTTTGAGAGATTTGATATTTGTGATGAGAGTCCTCAACAATTTTAAAAACCTTCCTTTTACAGTAAGATTTTGGAGGACCAGATGGTGAGTTCAAGGAAATTGTACAAATCTGAGGAATATTAAATTTTCAAGGGAGAACTTTAAAATCTTTTATGAAATAGATTATAATTATTTTCTTGACAATATGATTGTTGACTCTTAATACTTTGAGCAGAAAGCCTTTTAATTCTTTTCAAACTATGTTTGGTAAGACCGTGCACTGCTGGTTATATGAACATACAATTTGATCTGAAATTTTACTTTTCCCCGGATCACTTGAAATGCAAAACAAATTAAAAAAGAAGATCATAAAAATAGAATTCCAAGCATCAGTGTCACATCTTACCTCTTTTACTGTGAAAGACCTAACTGGATTACACTGACAAACTTGTTTCCATTGTATTTCTATTTATAAGTAGACGGGTAGTTATGTATCCTATTTCTAACTTAGTAAAACTCCTAGGCTTCTGTTTTATAATTATCACCTTTTATGTAAAATGCAGATGTCTGGGTGGTATTATCCAGAGTGATGGACAACTTTCAATGCTCACATTCTGCCTGTATTATGGGAGTTTGAGATAAAGGAAAAAAAAAAAAAACAATAGTTGGGCAATCAGACAAAAGAACAGATAACTGAACTAATGCATAATCCATAGAATTAATATTATAATTTCTTAAAATAGTGACAAGCACACAGTAAGTGTTCAATAAATGCTGTTAATTAGATATTTTGTAAGCTTTGTGACTTTCGAATCCCTAATTTGTTAACCTGTAACAATGAATTGGCACATCCATATTGCCAATACACTTTTTATAAATTTTAACTATTGTAATTTGAATGAAGTAGATGGAAGTTAGTGTTGCTACATCCTTTAATTTTCACAGAGTAATTTAATAGGAGAAATGGTATTCAAGACTTTTTTAATGTAATTTTTATTATTCTACATAAACAAAATTATATCTTATTTGTCTCTAAATAGCATGAGCATATTTCACATTAACCCAAGCTCTTTAAAAATGAAAATTTTAACAAATGCATAAAACTCAAGTAAGTTCTAGTTTCCTTAACTATCCTGCTGTTCTTACTCCCTGCTATAAAATGATGCTGCAGAAATTCAAAACAATGCACAGAGACAACAAAACATGATAATTAAAAATGCATACAGGTACAAAATTTCAGAGTTCAAATCACACCATCTTCTTAAGTTTTCTACTCCTCAGTTTCCTCTATTTTATTTTATTTTATTTTATTTTATTTTATTTTATTTTATTAATTTTATTTTTACTCTCTTTAAATTTGTTTTTATTTAGTTCAATTTGACAACATATAGTATAACACCCAGTGCTCATCCCCTTGCCCATCACCCAGTTACCCCAACCCCCCACCCACTTCCCTTCTGCAACCCTTTGTTTGTTTCTCAGAGTTAGGAGTCTCTCATGGTTTGTCTCCCTCTCTAATTTTTCCCACTCAGTTCCCCTCTTTCCCTTATAATCTCTTTCACTATTTCTTATATTCCCCATATGAATGAATCCATATGGTCATAATCCAATTATCCTTCTCCAATTGACTTATTTCACTCAGCATAATATCCTCCAGTTCCATCCACGTCAAAGCAAATGGTATTTGTCCTTTCTGATTGCTGAGTAATATTCCATATATATATCACATCTTCTTTATCCATTCATCTGTCGAAAGACATCATGACTCCTTCCATGGCTTAGCTATTGTGGACATTGCTACTATGAGCATTGGGGTGCAGGCGTCCTGGCGTTTCACTATATCTGTATCTTTGAGGTAAATCCCCAGTAGTGCAATTGCTGGGTCATACGGTAGCTCTGCTTTTGACTCTTTGAGGAGCCTCCACACAGTTTTCCAGAGTGGCTGTACCAGTTTGCATCCCCACCAACAGTGCAAGAGGGTTCCCCTTTGTCCACATCCTCTCCAACATTTGTTGTTTCCTGTCTTGTTAATTTTCCCCATTCTCACTGGTGTGAGGTGGTATCTCATTGTGGTCTTGATTTGTATTTCCCTGATGACAAGTGATGCGGAGCATTTTCTCATGTGCTTATTGGCCACGTCTATGTCTTCTTTGGCAAAATTTATGTTCATGTCTTTTGCCCATTTCATGATTGGATTGTTTCTTTGCTGTTGAGTTAATAAGTTCTTTATAAATCTTGGATACTAGCCCTTTATCTGATACATCATTTGCAAATATCTTCTCCCATTCTGTAGGTTGTCTTTTAGTTTTGGTGACTTTCTTTTGCTCTGCAAAAGCTTCTTATCTTGATGAAGTCCCAATAGTTCATTTTTGCTTTGGTTTCCTATGCCTTCATAGATGTATCTTGCAAGAAGTTGCTGTGGCCAAGTTCAAAAAGGGTATTGCCTGTATTCTCCTCTAGGATTTGATGGATTCTTGTCTCACATTTAGATCTTTCAAACATTTATCTTTGTATAAGGTATAAGAAAATGGTCTAATTTCATTCTTCTGCACGTGGCTGTCCAATTTTCCCAGCACCATTTATTGAAGAAACTGTCCTTTTTCCAGTGGATAGTCTTTCCTGTTTTGTTGAATATTAGTTGACCATAGAGTTGAGGGCCCATTTCTAGGTTCTCTATTCTGTTCCACTGATCTATGTGTCTGCTTTTGTGCCAGTACCACACTGTCTTGATGATCACAGCTTTGTAGTACAACCTGAAATCTGGCATTGTGATGCCCCCAGTTCTGGTTTTATTTTGTAATATTCCCCTGGCTATTTGGGGTCTTTTTTGATTCCACACAAATCTTAAGATAATTTGTTCCAACGCTCTGAAGAAAGTATTTTGTTAGAGATTGCATTAACTGTGTAAACTGCCCTGGGTAACATTGACATTTTCACAATATTAATTATTCCAATGCATGAGCATGGAATATTTTCCCATCTCTTTGTGTCTTCCTCAATTTCTTTCAGAAGTGTTCCGTAGTTTTTAGGGTATAGATCCTTTACCTCTTTGGTTAGGTTTATTCCTAGGTATCTTATGCTTTGGGGTGCAATTGTAAATGGGATTGACTCCTTCATTTCTCTTTCCTCAATCTCATTGTTAGTGCAGAGAAATACCACTGATTTCTGGGCATTGATTTTGTATCCTGCCACACTGCTGAATTGCTTTATGAGTTCTAGCAATCTTGGGGTGGAGTCTTTTGGGTTTTCTATGTACAGTATCATGTCATCTGCGAAGAGGGAGAGTTTGACTTCTTTGCCAATTAGAATGCCTTTTATTTCTTTTTGCTGTCTTATTGCTGAGGCTAGGACTTCTAGTACTATGTTGTATACCAGTGGTGAGAGTGGACATCCCTGTCTTGTTCCTGATCTTAGGGAAAGGCTCCCAGTGTTTCCCCATTGAGAATGATATTTGCTGTGGGCTTTTCGTAGATGGTTTTTAAGATGCTGAGGAATGTTCCCTCTATCCCTACACTCTGAAGAGTTTTGATCAGGAATGGATGCTGTATTTTGTCAAATTATTTCTTTGCATCTATTGAGAGGATCATATGTTCTAGTTTTTTTCTCTTGTTGATATGATCTATCACGCTGATTATTTTACAAATGTTGAACGAGCCTTGCATCCCAGGGATAAATCACTTGGTCATGGTGAATTATCTTCTTAATGTACTGTTGGATCCTATTGGCTAGTATCTTGGTGAAAATTTTTGCATCCGTGTTCATCAGGGATATTGGTCTATAATTTTCCCTTTTGGTGGGGTCTCTGTCTCGTTTTGGAATCAAAGTAATGCTGGTCTCATAGAACGAGTTTGGAAGTATTCCATTTCTTTCCATCTTTTGGCACAGCTTTAGTAGAATAGGTATTGTTTCTTCTATAAACATTTGATAGAATTCCTCTGGGAAGCCCTTTGGCCTTGGACTTTTGTGCCTTGGGAGGTTTTTGATGACTGCCTCAATTTCCTCCCTGATTATTGGCCTGTTCAAGTTTCCTATTTCTTCCTGTTCTAGTTTTGGTAGTTTGTGATTTTCCAGAAATGTGTCCATTTCTTCTACATTGCCTAATTTATTGGCGTATAGTTGCTCATAGTATGTTTTCAAAATCATCTGTATTTCCTTGGTATTGGTTGTGATCTCACCTCTTTTATTTGTGATTTTATTAATTTAAGTCTTTTTTTCTTCTTCATAAGGCTGGCTAGTGGTTTATCTATCTTATTAATTATTTCAAAGAACCAACTCCTGGTTTTGTTGATCTATTCTACAGTTCTTCTGATATCTATTTCATTGAGTTCTGCTTGAATCTTTATTATCTCTCTTCTAATTGGTGTAGGCTTTACTTGCTATTCTTTTTCCACTCCTTTAGGTGCAAGGTTAGCTTGTGCATTTGAATTTTTTTCCAAGTTTTTGAGCGAGGCTTCATTGCTATGTATTTCCCTCTTAGGACTGCTTATGCAGTATCCCAAAGATTTTGAATGGTTGTATCTCCATTTTCAGTAGTTTCCATGAATCTTTTTAATTCTTCTTTAATTTCCTGGTTGACCCTTTCATCTTTTAGTAGGATGCTCTTTAACCTTCATGGTTTGAATTTCTTCTAAATTTCTTCTAGGGTTTGAGTTCTAGTTTCAAAGCATTGTGGTCTGAAAATATTCAGGAGACAATTCCAATCTTTTGGTATCAGTTGAGATCTGATTTGTGACCCAGTATGTTGTCTATTCTGGAGAAAGTTCCATGTGTACTTGAGAAGAATGTGCATCCAGTTGCATTCAGATTGAAAGTTCTGTATACCTCTGTGAAATCGATGTCATCTGGTGTATCATTTAAGGCCCTTGTTCCTTTGGTGATATTCTGCTTAGAATATATGTCATTTGCTAGAAGTTCTGTGTTGAAGTCTCCTACTATTAGTGTATTATTATCAAAGTATCTCTTTTCTTTGGTTATTATTTGATTGATATACTTGGCAGCTCCCACATTAGGGGCATAAATATTCATGATTGTTAGATATTCTTGTTGGATAGACCCTTTAAGTATGATATAATGTCCCTCTTGATCTCTTACTATTGTCTTTGGTATAAACTTTATCTGATATGAGGATTGCTACCCCAGCTTTCTTTTGAGGACCATTTGAACGGTAAATGGTTCTCCATCACTTCATTTTCAGGCTGTAAGTGTCCTTAGGTCTAAAATGAGTCTCTTGTAGACAAAATATAGATAGGTCTTGCTTTTTATCTAGCCTGATACCCTGCATCTTTTGTCTGATCATTTAACCCATTCACGTTCAGAGTAACAATTGAAAGATATGAATTTAGTGTCACAGTATTACCTATACAGTCCCTGTTTTGTGGATTGTTTCTTTGGGCCCCCTCTTTCTTTTACAGGGTCCCCCCTTAATATGTGTTGCAGAGCCGGTTTGGTGGTCACATATTCTTTCAGTTTCTGCCTATCCTGGAAGCTCTTTATCTCTCCTTCTATTCTGAATGAGAACCTTGCTGTATAAAGTATTCTTAGCTGCATGTTCTTCTCATTTAGTACCCTGTGTATATCATGCCAACCCTTTCTGGCCTGCCAGGTCTCTGTTAAGAGGTCTGCTGTTAATCTGATATTTCTCCCCATAGAAGTTAAGAATATGCCTCACGCTGCTTTATGAATTATCTCTTTATCTTTGAAATTTGCGAGTTTCACTATTAAATGTTAAGGTGTTGAACAGTTTTTAATGACTTTGGTGAAGATTCTATTTCTTGGATCTGAGTGCCTGTTTCCTTCCCCAGATTTGGGAAGTTCTCAGCTGTGATTTGTTCAGATATACTTTGTGGTCCTCTCTCTCTCAGCCTCTTCTGGAATCTCAATTAGATGTACATTCTTCTTTCTTAAGCTATCATTTATTCCCCAAAGCCTTTCCTCAGGGCTCTTAATTGTTTTTCTCCTTTTTCCTCAGCTTCCTTCCTTACCATCAACTTGTCTTCTGTTACTCACTTTTTCTTCCACCTCATTAACCTTAGCAGTTAGAACATCCAGCTTGGATTGCATATCATTTAATCTATTTTCAATTTTTGGCTGATTAGATATCAATTCTGCTGTAACAGAGTCTCTAGAGCTACTTCCTCTTTTTTCCAGAGCCACCAGTAGCTTTATAATTGTACTTCTGCCTTGAATTTCTGATAGCGTATTGAAATCCAAATTCTCTAACTCTGTGGCAGAGAGTGTTGTTTCTGGTTCTTTCTTTTGTGGTGAATTCTTACTCATAGTCATTTTGTTCAGTGAAGAGTGGCTGTATGAGCAAGATGAGCCAAAAATATCAACCACAACCTAAGTAAAATACACTGTAGATGCTTCTGAAGTGATCAGAGAGCAGAAAATTAAAAGAAGAAGAATAGTACAAAATAAAACAAAAGGGCCAGCAAAGTGAAAAACAAATTTTAAAACAAAGTAGTAAAAGTAAAAAATCAAAAACCAAACCAAAAAAGAAGAAAAAAAAAGTAAAAGAAAAGAAAAAAAGCAAGGAAAAGGGGGGAAAAAAGAAAAAAATAGGGGGGATGGTGGTGGTGAGGAATTGGTAGCAGAGGGAGAATGTAGTCTACCTGAGGGGTCCTAGAGGGTGATCTTGTAGGTTCTGAGTGTATTTTATCTGTATATTAGAAGATGCTAAATCCCAAATTCATGTAAACCAGCAATACTAAGAGAAAGCCCCAACATTGACCACAAAAACATAGACAAGATAAAAGAAAGGAGCAGAATGGGAATGAAGAGAGAATATAATTTCATAGAATGAACCAACATGGTTTTCCACTTGGTTCTGGGTAGGTGAAGGTTGTGTTTTAGAAGGTACTAACTTCTGCCATTGTAAAACAAAATGAGGCAGAAAAAAAACAAACAAACAAACAAACAAACAAACAAACAAAAAAAAAACACAAAACCAAAGCCCATATCTCATATTTCTATGGAAATTGAGTATGTTGAAGGGAATCCAGAAGTGAAAAATACATTTAAGACCTATAATTGTAGAAATATGAAAGCAAAAAGGAAAAAAAAAAAACTAAAAAGTGAAGAGCTGGTAAAATATTGTAGTTAAGGTGGGAAATGGGGAAAAAATGCAAATTTTTAGTCTGATATAACAAAGAGTTGTAATGGAAAAAGGAAAAAAAAATTAAAAGGGGGGGGGAACCCTCTAGTTCTATGTACTATATTCCCTCGATTTTCCTTAGGTTCTGGAGCTTTCCGGTGCTGCTGGGTCCGGAGCTCGCCCTTCCCCGGTCCTTCCAGCTGGTCTCCCGGGGGTGGGGCCTGCGGTGCTGCGTCTCAGGTGCGCGCCCCTGGGGATGCCCCGCCCCCGCCAGGTGCCGGGCTCGGTGTGCACCATTGCCCCCCAGGCCCGTGGCCCCCGCCCGACCCCCGGCTTCCCCCGAGGCCCCGGGGTGCACTCCAGCCCTGCCCCGAGATGGGCCGCGGTGGGGGTGCGCTCTCCCCCGGCGCCCTCCTCTGCTCGTGACCCCGGGACCTGGGGGTCCCCCGCCCTCCTGCCGGCCTGCCCGACCCCCTGCCGATGCCCTGGAGGCCTTTCCCTCCGGGGAGAGGAGGGCGCTTCCCGGGGGCTGGGCCTGCCTGCCTGTCCCGGAGGCTCTCGCAGGGCCCCCCTTTAGTCCGGCTCCTTCAGGAGACCCTCCCCCTTTGAGTCTTTTTTTAGTTTTGAATCTTCCTACATTATTAGAAGTGAAATCTTTTCTCTGTGTAGCATTCCAGCTGGTCTCTCTTTAAATTTCAGGTCAAATTCCTCAAGACTTTTCGTTACTGAATCCCAAGCTTAACTGCCTGTGGCTCAAAAGGCACTTAAGACTGACTTTTTTTTTTTTTTTAAGATTTTATTGATTTATTCATGAGAGACAGAGAGGATGAGAGATGCAGAGACACAGGCAGAGGGAGAAGCAGGCTCCTTGCAGGAGCCCGAAGCAGGGCTTGATCCCTAGACCCCAGGATCACGCGCTGGGCTGAAGGCAGACACCCGATCGCTGAGCCACCCAGGGATCCCAAGACCGAATTTTGATTGGGAAGGAATATGAGCTTTGTTCAGGAGCCCTGCCACCTGGAGAGGAGGACTCTTGTCCAAAGGCCATCTCTGAGGTTTCTGGCTGGCCCAGGGGCTTTTAAAGGTGTTTAGGGTAGTTGATCAGCACAGGGGGTGCAGTGGTCTGTAACATTTCTTGATCACACAGACTGGATGGTGCCAGCTATGTTGTCTCAGTATTTTGTGCTTGTGCCAGGGGGTCTGTTTCCTTATTGCTCTGTGGGGCCAGGGAGAGGTTGTAAAAAGGTATCTGGTCCCTGTTTTGTGATTCCAAGAGTGGTCTGTTATTTCTAGGAAAGTATGCATGATCGATAGATAAACAAAGGAAGGTTAGTTAATCAATCATGTGGGCTCAGGGCATTTGCTAAAGTTTAAAGACTGCTAAGTTAGCCAGAGGGGCTGAGGCAGCTTCAATGGGATCATTGAATAATGAAAGAAACCAAAGGACATGACATAGTATATATGAATTGATAGTGTAAATAAAAGAACTGTTGGACGTGTTTCATAAACTCTTGAGCATAGAATTTTGGTTCCTAAAAAGTTTAATGTTGCTTGTAAAAATAATTTTCTGGCAACAAATTTTTAAAGTAATAGTGAGTTGACAATTTTTTGCAATGATATTATTTCTTAATATTTGTACCTGAATCATTTATAAATGCAACCTTCAAAAATGAGCATACAAATTTTGAAACCACATCAAATCATTCTTTAGATGGGTTGTAATGATAAATCCTTAGGTTTCAGTTCATGCAGTCTCAGATATTGATTGCTTGAATACATCTATAATTTAGAAATGAATTAAAAGGATTTAATTCATTTAAATAGGATTAAATAATGATTTTTATAGCATAGGCACTATCAGACTACAGCAATAGATTGAACAAAGAGATTATTTTAATTGACAGTGTCAGAGCATGAAAGTTTTTATGATTGCATTTAAAATTGGATATGTGAATGCTTTTCTTAAGATCTGTTTCAGTGATGTGTGTGTGTGTGTGTGTGTGTGTGTGTGTGTGTGTTAAGTTTAACATACTTATTTCTGGCTCATGCAAGGTCTGAAGAGAGTTTGCTGACATCACAAGGCAATTCTCCCCCCATGGATTGACTGCAATGTAGAGTGCTCCCAGTTCTCTCTACCATAGCAAGCGGCTTCCGAGATCATTCTGGCAGGGCAAGAGAGATTATCGAGAACTTACCCTGCTCTTCCCTGCTTTACCTTAGAAATGATATATACCTCTCGCATTTATTACCTATTTGCCAGAATTAACTAAGTTACAATCAGCTGGGAAACAGAGAGAGCAAGAGGGTGTTCCTAGAGCAACAGGTAGCCACATTAATATTTGAACGAAGAAAATGGAATCAGGGAAGAATAGTATTAGACATGAGAAAAAATACAATATGAGTAACCCATTCTTAAGTAATTCTGCCTCAAACCATTGTTGTGAATTGTTTTCATCCAACAAGGTTTATGTTTTAGTTAGATCAGTGTGTCTGAATATCGCAGCATATTATTAAATTTTGATAATATAAAGGGAAAATATGGGTCCAAGGAAATGGTATTATTAAGTCGTTATAAAATATATATATATTTTAAAAATAGGCTCCACACCCAGTTTGGAGCTCAACACCGAACCTGTACTCACAACCCTGATGCCAAGACCCTGAGATCAAGACCTGAGCTGAAATTAAGAGTCAGTTTTGAGAGTTGGTTACATTTATCGATTTAAGTTTATACTGAGTGATTTTAAAACAATAATTTGGTAATTTTTAGTAGATTTTTTTAGTAAAGAAGAAGTTTAAAAGTCAGTATTCTCTGGTGTGCCTGGGTGGCTCAGTTGATTAAGCAGCTAACTCTTCATTTCGAGTTAAGTCATGATCTCAGGGTTCTGGGATCTAGCCCCAAGTGGGGCTCCATGCTTAGCAGGGAGTCAGCTTGGAGATTCTCTCTCTCTACCTCTCCCTTTTCTCTATTTCTCTCTAAAATAAATAAAGTCTTTTAAAAAAAATCACATATTCTCCATCCCCATTTACTTGCTCTACATTTAATTTAAAAATTAATTTTTGAGCCTTTTATTGGAGAATTTGTCTATCAATACAAGGTTCTGGACATACAAAAATTACTAATTACTAAGACAATATACAGCCTATTTTGTATTCTAAGTGGTCAACTCCAGAAAGACAGTGCTTCTGCATATAATAAGGGATCTTTGAGGAGCTTGAGACTTACTTAGGGAAATAGACATGAAAGTTATTATTATGCAATTTAAGTATGAAAATAGAAGTATAGGGTTAATGGAGAAGTGGGAAGAGATGAGAGAAGTGACAATATGAGAAAGGCATCTTGAGAAGATATTTTCTGAGGACTTCCTTTCTTCCTTTCTTTCTTTCTGTAAGATTTTATTTATTTGAGAAAGAGAGAGAGAGAGAGTACAAATGGGTGGAGGAGCACAGGGAGGAGCAGACTCCCCTCTGAACACAGAGTCCAAAACAGGCTCAATCCCAGGATCTTGAACTCATGATGAGAATGGAAGGCAGATGCTTAGGAACTGAGCTACCAGGCACCCCTCTGAGGACATTCTTTCCGTGTAAATGAGGATTTCAGTGATTGGAGTAGTAAGAGAAAAGCATTATGATATTTTATTTTACTTTGATAGGAAGGAGAAAGTTTCTGGAAAAAAAAAAGCATTTTTGGCATCTCTTTTTAAAGTTTATTTAATCTAGATGGTAAGAGAACATGATCTAAATCTACAACCATAATTTAGACATTCTAAGCATGACAGTCTAAAGCTATGCATGGGAAATACATGGGAAATGCACAGCTTTAGACTCTTGTCCTACATTCTCCTTGAGGTCATATCACCAGTAATGTTTCCAGTCAAGAAGCCTAAATAAGGAATAGATATTATATGGGAGATTTTGCAGAAAGATGTAACATGTTTTCATTAAACACAACACAGCAAATTCCCAATTAGATCTTAGCATTTCCTTGTTCAAGTTTCTCTCTCCAGCTATTACCTTAGAACTTTTTCTTCTCTTCAATCACACAGCACTAAAAAATCTACTTTATTTCCCTAAGCAATTCAGCTGTCATACTCTGGTCTTCTTTTCAACAAGGAAAAACAGAAAGTCTGATTTACCCTCAAATATGTTCCTCAGGACATCTCTTCACCTCTTTCTGTAAGTGGTTTATCTAGTTACTTATAATAAAGAGGTTTCTTTTGAAAGGAGAATATTACTACTAAGAAGGAAAAAAACAAAATACTCCATAAAGTCAGCAAGTATGCTTAAATTTCCTAAATTTTATGCTGAAATTAGAAGAATATAGAACTAAATATACAGATTTGAAGTCCAAAGATAAACAAAGCCAGGTATACATTAAAGTGGTAAGAGTATCTTTTAATCAATAATGTTCTATTGTAAAATGTAAGAAAGTCCAGGATTAACTGAACTCTGATTTGTACAGAATTAGTGAGTGGCTTAAAGGAAGAGTGAGGGAATAAGGAGTGGGGTGAGCAGGGGAAAGAAAATGAAGAATTGCAGAGTTGGTCATTGTAAATTCTATTAGGCCAGCTGTGTCTGTTGCTGCCAATTATGAAAGTTAAGATTCTATTCTCCTACAGAGACTAAAAGCATAGTCCCTATTTTACCTGAGAGTTACATTTCAAACCAATAGCTTTCACATCCTTGAGAATGACATCCCTGAGTTATAGGCGATACATATATTAAAAGGGACAGAAGAAGGATTCTTCTCTTTTTATTAAAAAAAAAAAGGCTCTTTTTATTAAATGCTCTAAGGAGTGGTCAGGGCCTCTTAGCAAGTGTTGGTTAGAATATACAGTAAATTCTTTTGGCACCCTTGAACTTTCTCAAGCTGGCACTTTAAGGGGATTTAGTTCATTCTAAGGATGCTGCCTTTGAGCTGTAGGAAAAGAGGTTAGTGTTTGTTTAGTTCTTTAGCATGGGGAGAGGGAGTGAATGAAATAATTTGTGCTGAGATTCTACAGTTTTTTTTGTTTTTTTTTTTAGAAATTATTTATTTATTCATGAGAGACACATAGAGAGAGACAGAGACACAGGCAGAGGAAGAAGCCAGCTCTATGCAGGGAGCCTGACGTGGGACCCAATCCTGGGTCTCCAGGATGAGGCCTCAGGCTGAAGTTTGCGCTAAACTGCTGAGCCATGTGGGCTGCCCAAGTCTAAAGTTTTTAAAGGCCAGGGTTGAGGGCTAGTCCAGAAGAGGGCTCAGAAGAGATTGGCTAAGAGAGAGTCTCTGTCATAAGATAGTGTTTTATAGTTGAAGTCATAAGCTGTCTTCTGTTCACTAAGAGCCATGGGGATCACTCATAATGGGAAATAGGAGGAGAGAGCTGTAAGAGAGAGAGACAAGAATGTACATAATTATGGAAGTCAAGCAAGGAGAGAATTATGGGAAGAAATAAAAGAATGAGACACTGTGAAGGTGACATATAAATCACCACGATGTCACTGATGTGTGCCAAGGAGAGCAAGAGGCCAAGCTAAAGTTGTACTAGATTAATTTGGTCCATAATTCTTCCTCTTCCTCCAATCATCTTCCATATTCTAAAGAGAAGTCAAGAAAGTTAGTTGAAGAATGATCCAGCTTTAGAGGAAAGAGAGAAAAACATAAAAATTGAGGCTAGTAGTAAAGATATCATTAAATTGGTTGACCATGTTGATCATTTTTGGTAGGCCACCTATCATAGTCTGAGTACAGTGATTAATTGTATGATGAAAGACAGATTTCATACTCAAACTTTGGGGTACAAACATTATGTTCAGTTATAATGAAAACATTGACAAATAAGAAGGTAAGGGTTGGGAGAGGATGACAGCCAAATTGAAGCCCAGAAGTGGTATTGTTGAATGTGATAACTATTGAGTAGAGAAAGTCATAGCAGTTGAGAAATACTAAGGATTAATAAATAAAAGCCCTGATAAATAAAGTTAGGTCACTAAGGATGATGACAATGGAAATGAGGGTAGGAAGTGGGGACATTTTAAAAGCATATTCAGAGAAGACTATAAAAACTAAAGCTAGTGAGAAATATAAAATTTAAAAATGAGTTGCATAGACTCAAATGATTTCATTAAAAAGTAGGTGGAAATTTGAAGATAAATGCTTGTGTGACTTAAGGAAATGTGATGATGTAAACTTGCTCAGAAAATCATATGTACCTCCCTGAATTTTTGTAATTCTTATAATCTATACTATGTAATTTGGCATTTAATTGGCAAGTTAGTTAGTTGCCACTAACTTTGGCAAGTTAGGGGGGACAAAAAAAAAAGGTTTTCTTCTAGTAGATTCTAGTGTCCTCCTTTTTATGTATTTCCTTCTTTATGGTGCTGAGGATATAGTGAGTACTCAATAAATAATTCTCCTTGCTTGTAATTGGGATATTTGCAGGGAATTCAATACTATTGTTATTTTACTTTAAACATTAGTTAAATGTGTGTATATTTATATACCTTACACTCCATTTAAACATGTGTAAAGCAATTTAATTTAATTAAACCACCTTTCAATGGGGGATATCTACTAAGGTGAGCCTCTGTATTTCATATTGATATTTTTAGTTGGCAGGCTAAATGGCTTTTTGGGGGGGGGTGCATTATGGTATTTTGATATTGTGTGCACCTGAATGTCTGAGTCAGTAAAGCATCTGACTCCTTATTTCAGCTCAGGTCATGATCTCATGGGTCATGAGATGGAAGGAGTTTCTTGAAATTCTCTCCCTCGGCCCATCCCCTGCTAGTGCACACACTCCTTCTCTAAAATAAATAAATAAATCTTTAAAAGAAAATTTTGTGTTTATATACAATGTATAGTATTTCAAAATAATCTTGCATTATATGCAACAAATATATTCTCAATATATCACCCAGTTTTTAAAGGATTGGAGAATAATCTCCCTTTATTTAAATAAAATTCTTAGTATTTTTTTGTATTGTGTTGAAGGCAAAAACACTATTATTTCCTAGAGATCAAATATTTCTTTACGTCTCTTAAGTTCCTTTTTATTTCCAGTAATAGTTTCCATCCTTTTTCTTTGCAAAATTTGGCCATAGAGAATTAAGCCCCTTTTCCACAATGCCTGTCATCTGGAATAGCCTTTCTCTACATTCCTGCTACATAACTGCTTATCTTAAAAAAAAGAAATCACTTCTATTCAGTCTTTACTTCTTTTCCTATGTCTCTCTATCCTTGTTTCTTTTTATATAAAAATTTAATATTTTCTAATTGCTTAATTTTCCAGTAGTCTCATACCTTTTCCACCTAAAAGATTATCAAATACATTATCAACCTACAAGCAATACTAAGACTCAAAGATACACTATGTTGTTTACATGGTTGAACTTATTCTAAAGGATGAGTATAGATAATCTGAAGACCAACTTCTTATAATAAAGAGAAAATTTTATATATACAGATGTAGATTGTATTCTCTTAGAGTTAGAAACCTACTCCTATAACAACTGTCATTTCTACTTTACTTGTAGAAAATGGAAATGATAATTTATTCAACAGGCATTAATGTTGCTAAGCATAATTGGTTATAGCCTTGTGTAGAACAATGCAATTAATAATAATAATAATAATAATGCTGACTTATATTAGCCCTTTGTACTAGGCACTATTTTTAAACCTTTACATATGTTAACTCATATAATCATCCCAAATGCCTTATGAATTTGGTACCATAATTATTCCCACATTACAAATGAGGAAATGAAAATATAGAAAAGTTAAATGAATTGCCCATAGTTGTATAGCTGGTAAGTGATATTTCAGAGATTCAAAACTAGGTCTTACACATATATATTAGGTCTTAACACATATAAGAATTAGGTCTTACACATATAAATATTAGGTCTTACACATATAAGAATTAAAATATGAATACATAGATTCTGGCTTCAGTGGATTAATGTAGTAGAAATTCATATTGATTTATTCCACATATAATTTCAGTTGCTTTTTATTTATTTATTTTTTTCAGTTGCTTTTTCTGTGCCTGGAACTTTGTTTAGTGTTGGGGATACAACTGAGAACAAACCACTTATATTTCCTGCTCTTATTTCAATGTGGTGACAGACAAAAAGAACACAGATAGGAAGGGGCAAAGAAAAAGAATACATAAGCACATAGATGCTTCTATGGGAATAGATCAGATAAGATAGGGGACAGAGTTGAAAAGAAGAGGACTCTAAATGAAACCTTAGATAATACCTGTATTTTAGAGGTTGGGTGGAAGGGTTGCTAGCAGAGGATTCTGGGAAAGAGATAGCCAGTGAGATAGGAGAGGATGGGAAAGAACATGTCAAACAGACAAGCAAACAAAGAATAACTCTTGAAAGGGTTTCAGGAGGAAGGCAGTCAACAACTGCTAAGTAACTAGATAAGATGAAAAAAATGTGCATTGGATTTAGCGATTGAGAAGTTGCTGGCTATCTTAAAAAGTGTAGTTTCAAGGTAGTTATAAAAGATGTCAGATGATCTGGTAAAATGGGAGACCTTTATGTTGTAAGAAAGAGCAGGGGACCAATGCCCTTGATAAACAGCACAAGTAGTGGACTTCCTGTTTTAGGAAGACATTCATTTCTCTTAAAGGTAGGGGGCAGAATACAATGGAAATGGATCTGTAGGTTTGATGGGAATCTATGGATATATTTCTCTTCTTTTATTTATTTTACTTTATTTAAACACAATTTGTCAACATATAGAATAACACTCAGTGCTCATCGCATCATGTGCCCTCCTTATGGAATGTTTCTGATGAATTTTAATATCAATACAAAATACTTTGGAAATCCTGTACCTAATTTAATTGATTCCACTATTTTATTTTTTCCATCTAATTTTGTGCTTTCATCAAAGAATAATAGTATCTATTTAAAATATTAACAATGGAACACCTCATAAGTCAAAAAATTATGAAATGGGAGATTACTATGATATTGATCCCTTAAATTTATTCGCTTGATAGTGTAAATGAATTTATACTCAAATTGTTAATGTCTTCATGAAATCTGCAATTAGACTTAAACATTTAGATTCTTTATATTTTTTAAAGATCTCTTAATTTGTTAATCTTGTAACTTTTTATTGGATTCCTGACAATAAATGTTCTAATACCGAAAGGCAAATTCAAATATGAGTTTGAATACTATGAAGCATTTCACTTAGGATTACTATTGAAAAGATAACCCTTCAAAAAGACATGTTGCTTTATATCTTTGCTTAGTTGTTCTGTACTACTACAAATGACTACTTCATTTTTTTTTTCTGAAGAGAACAAACTATTATATATTAAAAGCTTTTGATTTATTTTTAATTTTTAAAATTTATTTATTTGAGATAGAGAGCATGTACATGCAAGCGTGGGGAGGGGCAGAAGGAGAGAAACTTCAAGCAGACTCCCCACTGAGTATGGAGCCTGAGGTGGGGCTCCTCGGACCCAGGAGATCTTGATTTAAACCAAAACCAAGAGTAAGTCACTTGAACAATTTATCTGCCCAAGCACCCCTACATGAAAAGCTTTTAAAAGGAAAAGGGACTTGGAATCTAAAAATCAAGACAATTTATTGTTACTTTTGATTTTTTAAAGCCATTAAAAATATCTCATTTATTATTTAAATATATTTGTTCTAAGTATTATAATCATTCAGAAAATAATTATTATTTAATTTTAATTTTTCTATATAGCTAAAAACATAGATATTGTATCAAGTTACTTACATATGATAGGTAAAGAAACAAATTTAACATTAGAATATGGAAGGTTAGTTTGTACTGAGTCTTCTTTGTTTCAGACCAGTCATCTGATACAGTAGCTTTAAAAAGCCAAGAACTGGGGAATCCCTGGGTGGCTCAGAGGTTTAGTGCCTGCCTTTGGCCCAGAGCGTGATCCTAGAGTCCTGGGATCGAGTCCGGCATTGGGCTCCCTGCATGGAGCCTGCTTCTCCCTCTGCCTGTGTCTCTGCCCCGCCCCCCCATCTGTCTCTCCTGAATAAATACATAAAATCTTAAAAAAAAAAAAAAAAGCCAAGAACTGGCAGAGCCACAAAGGATGTCCGGAATAACATTTCCTCCACTCCACTCTACCCCACAGAAATCCATCAATAAGAGGGAGCCAAGAAGCCAAAACAGATAATTTTGCTGTGAAACAGAATGGCATAGAAGGGATGGCATTGATTCAAGTCAGAGGTCTGAAATCACAAACTAAAGGGTCATATAAAAATAAACAAGCAAGCAAAAAAACAGGCAGAAGGCAGAATTAGGCAAGAGATAATTGTTGTAGAAGATGAGAGAATCCTGAAGGAGTAAGTGAGACTCTGAATCAGAAGTGAAGTGATGTTAAAAAAAGAGTGGCTATCAGTGATGTTAGATGAGATATCTGAAGAAGGAAAGGCAATGCTGAACGGAGGAAAAAGAAGAAGCCAAGGAGGATGAGGGGGAGGAGGAGGGGGAAGAAAAAGAGAAGAAAGAGGAGGAGGAGGACGGAGGAAGAAGAGAAGAAATACATAGGCTATTGGCTCAATAAAATGCTAGGCTTCTGGTGCAGAAGTCAACATTGTAACTACTCTTAACTGGATTCAACTTAGAAGGCCCTAAGTTTAGCAGAAGCTACATGTATGTGTTCAGTATGATTAATTGTGCGTACCACATTTATTATTTAACCAAACATGGACAATTGACAGATGTACATCAAGTACTTTCCATGAAATGATTAATTTGCCACTAAAGGATAGCTCTCAAGCTGGATATAATGTTATGCTTCTCTTAAGGACCATGTATATTTATACTATTTATAGATACCCAAAGCCCTCATCTCTATACCTTTCTCAAAGCTGTGTTTTTAAAGTTCTCATCTTTTCTTACAGAAAAAAAAAAGACCACTTTCTGTGGCCCATTAAAAATAATAGAAAGAAAAAGTAAAGTAGTAATCATTTATAAATAAGTATCTTTTTGAATTTATTAGTTTTTAAAGGGGTTGCATGAAAGAGTTTTATTTTTTTACAAGACTAGAGGAATGAGGACAAAGCCTCATTTTCTCCACAATATCAAGAGGTCTCTCTGTACTGTCCATCAAAATTAAATACATCTATACAGATAGGTATTCAGCTTACATTACCATGTCTTTCCCTCTTTCTGAGACTGGAGATTTTATGACCTAAGAGCTTAAGGACAGGGTATGTAATAGTCTCTTGGCAAGTAGATCATCTACCGTAAATCAGCTCTGCCCTTGGTCCAGTTGGGTTCCAGCTTTACCCTAGTGCAACAATGTCACTGGCCACTCACTGCCTTACCTCTGTTATTCTGTGAAGAGTATTATTTACAAAAGTTATGTAACCAATGAATAGGTGAGGATGGCCTTACACCACGGGAACACATATCTAATGGGATCTTGAGAAACTGGATCTTAGTTTGGATAAGAAGGCCTCCCTTTATTTTTATATGATATTAAAAAATTATTATCTGTTCTGTTTGTAAAGGAATTGATGTGTAAAGGAATTGATGTTGAGACCATTTTGTATTGTATGGATTGATTAAGGGAAAAATGTTGGATTTTATCCAGACACTTGGAAATAGGTAGAGACACCTGCTTCTCAAGAATATTTCAGTTGGTAACTTTGGCCTGAAGATTTACTGCATTCTCACAAAGGAAATGCGGATGGGTTCCAAGTGATTTTCTAATTATATCTCTCAAAGAAAGGCTGTACATAGAAGGTCTCCCAGCCTTTCCCTGGAGGGCGAAGTATGACATACTTGAGTGTTTTAAAAACCTTGGAGTTTATGTTTTGCCTGGAAGCCCTAGGCATTCCGATGTTAGTTTAATCTTCCTTGAGTCAGTACTTATCTCCAGTTACTCCTGGAGGAACGACACAACTATAATTAACCATATGCTCATTTTTTTCATGGCTTGAATTTCTTTGCTTCCATTAGTGGTGAAACAAGAAAAGGCATTTGTTGAATGCCTTTCATGTCTGAATTTATAAAATTTTATAAATTTTAATTTATAAAATGATTTTATTATAAATTCATGTCTGAATTTATAAAATTTTCAGCTGAATTTTGAGTTCAGGTAGAAACTAAGATCTTTAATGTTTTTAAACCTGAAAACACACACACACATAGACACACACATACAAGATTAAAGGGAAAAAAAAATACAGTCACCTAAAAGCTTCAAGCTGTTTCAATTTGCTTCAATACTCCCTTAGGGAAAATAATTCCTCTTTTTTTTCCCCCTGGCAAACCCAAGTAAATAGTTCTGCTCTGTTATGCAACGTAAAGCAGGTACTGTCTTCTAACTTGGAAATAGTTGAGGTATTCTGGTTCCAGCTAATTAAAACCACTTTTGGGATAATAGTGAATGCTTATCTTTGTTCAAGATAGATTGCATGATTGCAAACAAGTTTGTTTTTAGAAAGAAAAACATGTTTTAGTACTCTTTTGAGGACAAAAGAGTAATGTAAAGCAATTACCCGTTCAAATCCTTTGAATGGGTTGTATCTCAAGAGGGATGAGGGCCTGAGGTTAAATAACCACATTCTTGAAAGATATTTTTTATAATATCTTGGGCATAAGAAAGGTCAAATTCAGGTAGTCAAACATGGAGCAGTTGCCTAGGTACGTTCATTCACTGGAACCCCATCTTTAATGGCTACTTGGATTGGCATCTTCTCTCCATTACATATTGAATAGCTATTTTTGTAAATATCAGGCTATTAGTTTTGGTTTATGTATTTAATGCTTGCCATATTACTGAACTCTTAATAGTTTTCCAGCAGAGCCTTTGTTTTCCAGGTAATTAGTCACAAAACAATACTTTCTTCCCAGTAGAATTGTCCCTTATTTAAACCTGTAAACCATCATATAGTTTTGTGTGTGTGTGTGTGTGTGTTTTTTTTTGTTTTTTTTTTTTTTTTTTAGTTTTTAGTAAATTGGACTAGTAAAATATGTTGAGGTTTTTAAAAGTCAAGAATATAAGAACATAAAGATTTGGGGCAAAGTGTACAGATAAAAGCTGTTGCTGTAGTTTAGATGTGATCAGGGTTGCCATTTCCAATATTTGGCAGTCTCTAGTAGGCCATTTGCAATCTGAATGAATATCAGAAAGTTCAGATCTTACCCTGGCCAGTACCCTCTACTGATACCTATTAGGTATGTGATTTGTTAATGTCCTTACATAGTGTGAGGAAATAAAAATGAAAGCCTATATCTGAAAGATTTTAGATAATCATTTTATTTTATTTATTAGTGTAAAAACAAAAATGTCTTCAAACCAGAAGGTGGTAGTCCAATTTATAGTAAGCAATCTACATTAAAATCTATTAGAATCAGTTTATCAGTTGAATAGTTAGAAAAGGGAAATAACCCACAGAGTTAATCATTTGTAAAGTATTTTGTTAAGGTAGACTCAAGAGAAACTAGCAGGTATTTTAATTTCCTACAGTATCTGATGAAGGAACAGAAGGCTAGCAAGGACAAAGCACAAGCTGACACTCCTCTAATACCCCCTCACCCCCCAAGAGGTGGGATGTGTGTGACATTCCTCAGGCACTCCTGGCTGCCATAAAGCTAAGGGAAAGGAAAAACAAATAGTTAACTTATAGGCATCGTAGTCCTATAGACAGGAGTCTCCCTCAGTTTAGAAAATGTCTTAGTGATTTGCAAGAAAAAAAGCATTCTTATCAATAACCTAACTTCCAGAAAGAAGCTCCCAAGTATCTTAATGTTAATGCTTTACTAGAGGGAAAAACAACCTTAATTTGACAATGACAAGGCCTCTAATATCTCATAGGTCCTTTTTTTTTTTTTTAGGTCCTCTTTAGCATACAAAAATTCTTTTGAAAATTTCCCTTTTCCTTACCTTCCCCAACTCCCAAGTATATAATCAGCCACCCCTCACAAGCCAACCCGAAGCAGCGCCTCTTCCTGCCCACGGGTCCTGTCCCCGTGCTTTAATAAAACCACCATTTTGCACCAAGGACAGACAGCTCAAGTATTCTTTCTTGGTCGTTGGCTCTGGACCTCACCCCCACTAAACCTCACCTATATTCTAAAACTACATCAGTATCCTCACTGGCTAACAAAATTAAAACACCCATTTTTGTCCACTGACATCATATGCTATGTCTAGCAACCCTGTGGCTAGACTCATAATAGAAATGTAAGTGTTTATTAAATTAGACCCTAAATTGTATCCAATTTATTGATGCTTATTCTCATATTATTTTATACATTTCCTTCAAGAGTGCTCCTCGTTTGATCATCCATATACCATTTCACTCATTTAAAGTGTCTATTACTATTTTCAGAGTTGTGTAACCATAATGACCATCAATTTGACAATATTTTCCACACCCCACTCTTCAGGAAAAGCTCATACCAATTAGCAATTACTTTTTATTCTCCCGCCCCATGCTGTCTAACCAATCACTGATCTATTTTATGCTTTTAAAGATGTAATGTAAAGGGAATTGTAGAATAAGTGGTCTAATGTGACTGGCTTCTTGTACTTAGTGTACTATTTTCATGATTCATTTATGTTTTAGTTTATATCAGTACTTCATTTTTTCTTATTGCTGAAAAATATTCCATTGTATAGATATACCACAATCCATTCATCCATTCAGCAGCTGATTGACATTTGGGCTAGTTCTGCATTTGGCCTTTATGAATAAAATTGCATTGAACGTGTGTGTCCATGTAGGTATACATTTTCATTTCTCTTGAGTATGGATCTACTAGTGGAATTGTTTTGTCAAATGGTAATTATATATTTAACATTTGAAAAACTGCCACACTGTTTTCCACAGCTGCACTATTTTATATTCCCACCAGCAATGTATGAGGGTTTCACATCTTCCACATCTTTGCTAAAACTTGTTATTTTCTTTTAAAATTACAGTCATCATAATGGATGTGAAGTATGATTTTGATTTGCATTTCTTTGATGGCTGATAATATCAAACATGTTTTATGTTTTATCACCCATTTGTATACCTTCATTTAGTACCTGGGTTGAAAATTAAAACTGCTCTCTGTCTTTAAATCCTGAAGACAAAATTAGGGTGCTTTATACTACTGATACAATTTCAAATGACAAACCTTCTAATACTTCATGGCTTTAGTAAATAAGCCAATGAGTAAGAGAATACGATACTTCCAACAGGAGAGGCCATGATGATGCTTTGCAGTTATAGCATATCTTTATTTTTTATAGCACATCTTTAAAATAAATATTATCTTCCTGTTAATTTTGCCACAGGATTTAATCTGTGACTATTGTTCCAGCCAGATGAATGGCAATGTTTTGTACCTGTAGCTGCCTCCCGAGAAAATCTTTCATTGCCTTTCCCATTCTGTAAGCTCTTATCCTGAACACCATAAAGACAAGAAGGAGCTGTTGCCCCTTCTTGAGTGGTGATGAGATGAATGTGTGTTCTCTATGAAGTCTTCTGGGTAGCTGTCAGAGTAGTTACTGGTGTGCCAGGCTGGTAGGATCAATTTCCTTGTTTATTTATGTGGAAATTAGAATCCAGGAAATGAAATATAGCCATGGTTCTGAGCTACTTGCCTACCTTGTATTTTTTAATGAACTGGCCTCCTCTTCTACAAAAACGTATCGGGACCTCATTCATGCTTAGCCAAACCTAATTCCCAGCTCAAAGAAGGATTGAGGGAAGGGACCTCTTTCACTTTTTTTTTTTTTTAAATAAATGCATGGAATAGGAAGGTAGTATTTTTACTTGGTTGTGCATCACACTTTCAATATAATTATTTTGCTGAGGCAATAAGTATGGAGTTGCAAAAATAACACTGATATATATCAGAAAGATAATGCCCAATAAGTGATATATATATATATATCAGTGTTTTATACATATATATAACATATATAACATATAACATATGATATATATCATATATATATATATATATATATATATATATATATATATATATAATGCCCATTCTCAGTCCATGAGTTCCAAAAGATGTTTAATTCTATTTAATATTTGAGGGCTAGTTTACTGGATAGATAGGCATTTTACTTTAATTTTCAAACTACATAATTATTTGCCAAGACAAGTAACTCAAAGTTCTTATTCTACCTTAATGTTCAAATATACACACATATACATACATACACAAACACACAGGAACCCACATTGTGTGAAATAATCATAAAAATAACATGAATGTCTTATCTCAACTAAGATATTTTTCATGATTTTTAATTTTATAGATGTCTTTAATTGGCTCTATTAATGACAAATAAAATTTTTATAGAGAGAATCTTTTTGAGAAAAAAATGCATTACTGCAATACTTTGTAATATAACATCAGATTATGATTAAGTGTACTGTCAGTAACTTTATATTACAAAAATAAAGTAAGAGATTGTACCTGGACAATGAAGTGTATTATGTATTCTAGTAAACCTGGACCTATATCATCTATGGAAAAAGACAGCTTCATCTCAATGGTGATACCAGGTGTGCCAGGGGAAAGGTGGCTCTGAAGAAGATCTGTCAAAGCCAAGAGAGGGGGAAGATACAGAATGAGAGTGGATGAATCTATGTAGATTTTTCCAGAGCTATGCCATTTCTCATTCTGTTTGTGAATGGTGAAGGAGCATAATGCTGCTTACTATAAGAGAGTTAGCTTCATTTCTGACATGGTTTGAAAGTGTAAAAAATACAGCAGAATGGATAATTTTTTTAATTAATAATTAAAACATCTTTAAACATCATCAACCTCCCACTTCCTCACCTCAAGTAAGAACACCATGATTCATGTAAAAGGAGTTGAACAGATTTTATTGTGATTGTATTTCATAATTTTCCTCATCATCTCTGGCCTAAGTTTCCCTACCCACATTAATTTCTTACATATTGTTTTGCTGAATGTTTGAGAGGAGGCCACTCAGAGTAAATTACCGGTTGTCCAATTCACCTAGAGTCGGACAAATTGAAACCAACGAGTCATTTGTTTGATTCCATCTTTGTATAGTTGAGAATAGGTGATAGGGGCTATAAATCCATCTCTAAATGGTAGTGCTAAAGAATACAGGCTTTTGGAAGCAGATGAACCTGTGTTAATAATCTTTAACTCTATCAGTCCTGTGACCATGGGGTTCAGTTTTCTTCTTAGGAAAAAAAAGAACAATAAAACAAACTTCATAGAGTAACTTTACAAATATATTGATGCATGCAAAATAGCACAATTCCTAGCAGAAAGACAGTGCCCAATAAATGGTAGCTAATAATTTTATTGTTAGTGGATTTTTCTCTGTTCTGTGTAGAAGAAAATAATGACAAAACTTACATAAATGAAATCCAGTTAAAAGACTTTAATATTGTTTTGCACTCCCACTAAATCCTATTGATTGACCATGAAACTAAATATTTACCCATCTTAAACCTGAAAATAACCCTTTTTATCTGCCTAATTTTAGAATAGCTGAATAATTCCTTTCAGGGATTCTTTGAGAGGAAAAACAGTAGAAAAGCTCTGCCTGTTATCATGCTAATTTCTTAGCATGACTGCCAAAGCTGTATATATATATATATATATATATATACTCTTCCTGAAATTAAACATCCTGAGTGTAATAACTCTGAGGAAAATAGACAACACAAAGGAAAACTGTAATAATTTGGTTATACTAAAAAAAGATACTCAAAGCACCTCTGAAAAAAAAAAAGATCTATCTTGTGTTATCCTAGTAATTAGGAATACAGTTCTAAGAAATAATTTCTCTTGTTTTCCACATTGTCACTTTTATGTACTGGAATCTGTGTACTACCATTTATCTTCTCTGACAACATTTAAAGCATACATTAGCTGGTATTTAATTTCATTTTCTTTTATTTTTATATCACATTAGTTGAATAGAATCAAAGAACTTGCTACAATAACTTATTAAACATTCTCTACCATTGTTTGATAGTTGGAAGTGTGGTGTTAGATTTGGCTTTTCAATATTGTTGTAGTTTTTGATGTGTTTATTTTTCCTTGATGTCTTCAGATATAGTATCAAAATAAAGTTCATTATGATTATGTAACATATGATTTTCAAAAGCATCTCTAAATTATTGCAGACTTTTTGAGAGTTAGTGATTAAGATATGAAAAAAAGAGATACCATTTTCTTACATAAAAATCAATTGCTTATTTGAGATTTTTTTCTTGAGGGAGAGTGAGAAGTTTCAGGTTTTAATGACATGATTTTGCAAGAACTGCTCTTCAGACAACTATACCAGTTCATAGCTCAGTTTTTCTATCTGTAATCAGCTATCAATTGCAGGCACCAAAATTATGTCTTTATTCTGGAGAGTTTTTGAATAAATGATTGTTAAAATAACATGTAAATATATGGATATTTATATATTCATTTATTCATTCTTGACAGAAAAGGCATTTAAGGTACTATATCTTTTGTAGATAAAAGTGTAAATGTATCATTTTCCTTCCCCCAACAGATGTGGGTTCTGTTGAAGGACTTGCCTATCACAGAGCTTGGGATACACTATACTGGACCAGCTCCACTACCTCATCCATCACCAGACACACAGTGGACCAGACTCGGCCAGGAGCATTTGACAGAGAAGCTGTCATTGCCATGTCAGAGGATGACCACCCGCATGTGCTTGCCCTGGATGAATGCCAAAAGTAAGAAACAGTGAATTGTTATTTCTTCATATGTCAAAGATTATCAAAATTATGTTAATTTTAAAATGAATTAACTTTTAAAATACAAGTTTTCTTTAAAGTTCTCCTTTCCCAATTCATGAAGCTAATTCTTTAATAAGAGCATCATTAATGTGAATAGTTAGAATTCAGACTTATGAAATGCTAGTTATCAACTCCGTGAGAATTGCAGCAAAAGCAAATGTAAATGATGAAAGGGAAAATAGAAACAATACTGTGTTGGAAAAGGTATTTGAAGAAGACATTAATGCATAGCTGATTGAAATGATAAATCTGAAAAAAAACCTTTTAATATGTATTGAAAACTAAAAGATATTTCTATAATCTAATTAAATAATTTTAACGAGTCTGTCCAATTGAAATATAGAGAAAATATAGAGAAAACAACAATAAATCTTTGTGTGCAAGCTTTATTATCAAAAGACTTGACAATCGTCTAAGTTGTTCACATGTGTTTGATGATATATTGTGCAGGCATTTATAATAATACTTACCAAGATTTCATGACAAGAAGAAATGCTCAGGCCATGATATAGAGAGAACAAAAACCAAAACAAATTAGAAGAAATTCATGTTTGAAGTGGATGCCATAAGGAAGCAATTGTATAAAAAAAAGAAGAACAAAGTTGTGTTATATAGAACAAGGATGTTTATGAAGTTCTACTTCCATATAGTAAGAAATTTGTTAACTACTGGAAAGTCCTTTTGTTCTTAAATTAATCAAATAACAGTCAGGTAACTCTGGCTTTCAGTAAGCAGAAATTGAAGAGCTCTTTTTAGATGTGGTAAAGAAAAAAATGAAGAATAAACAAAAACAATTACTGATAAACACTGACCCTGACCACTTAAAAGAAGGATTGCATAAATTCATCAGTGTGTGAATAACTACATCTAGATACTCTTACAGAGCTAGAAATGAGATTAGATTTAATTCAATTAAATACCTTCATATTATAAATGAAGACTCTGAAGCTTGAGACAAAGTTCCTCACACAGTTCTGGTGACTTAGTTCAGATGGACACAGGACTTCAGATGCCTAGGCAGAGCTGGTTCGGCTCACACCACTGATATATCACAATACAGCTTCTTGTTAAATCAACTGCACTGATCTCGATGGTTCACCAGGAGAATCTTAGGACAATAATAAATATTCTGCAGCTAATCAAAGGAATTTCTAAGACAATTTTGAAGTAAACATAAGGGCAATCACTGATAATTTATATTATATATGATTAGTTTAACTGGTTTATCCTATAATATTACTACATAAGCTAACATTACACTTCCATCTTGCATATAGTGAACTGTAAATTGGAATTAAACATACCAAAATGTTTTCTTTTAAAAGTCACAGTATGTGGATAAAGCTACTGTGTAACTTAAGAAAGTGAAATGCCATTTGTTTTTGCAAATTTACCCAGTCATTGGACAAAATATTTTTGACACAAGTTCATTTCGAATGCTTTTATATTCTGCAGGATAGATGGAAAGGCTATGAAACATTTTAACAAAGAGCATAGTTGACCCAGCTTTTCTCAGTTGGTAGAGTTTATATTTTAAATTAACAAGTAGAAAGATTTTGTTGTGACTTAAGTATTGTTTAGTAATTGGTGTTTGCATAATACTAAAAAACCCCATATTGAAAACTTTATTCAGTTGTAATTCTATATGACCTTTAAATGATCATACATAGGAATGATATATGCAATCTTGCTGTACCTATGAAATATTATTTCAAATACTTTTTCTTTGTCAAAATATATTTATTTATTTTTTCTTTTTTTCTTTTTTTTGTCAAAATATATTTAGCATATTTTTTCAAATAAGTAAAACAGCTTTCCTGATAGCCTCTCTGTCCCTTCCTCTTTCCTTCCTTCCTGCCTTCCTTCCTTCCTTCCTTCCCTTCTTTTTGCCATTCTGAGCAACAACTAGTCTTCAAATAAACTCTTAGGGACAGTCCTATAGGTAAAAGAAGAGAAAGAAGAAAAAAAAAAGAAGAAAAGAAAGAAGAGCTGCTTCCATAAATATAGGGACTAGAAACTGAAACTCAACAGACTCTCTAGTCTTCAAGTGACTTGTAAAGGCTTCCTCAAATTAGGTTGATAGAACACTGATTTAAAACATTCTATAAAATCTGTAAGTAATAGATAATACTTTTAGGGAGGTGAGAGTAATATCTGGAATACCAAAAGCAACATTGTCATTTATAAAAAATTACACTGACAGAGAAGAGAAAAAAAAGAAATTAAAGAAATATAAAGTTTATTAATTGTATCTCTCTAAAACATATATAAAAGAGAATGCAGAATTTAAAAAAGCAAACCAGTAAGGAGAAGGATATTTTTTATATTTACCAATTAGAAAAGAAATACAGTTAGGTTAAGAATGATGTCTAAAACAATTATACTCAATCTGCTAAAACATGACATTAATAAGTTAGAATATATTTGCAATTCACAGAAAATTTAAGATAACTGTTTTGTCCATGATTAAAATAAATTGTCATTATATATCAAACTGACTCAACTTAATTATTTGAGGGAATGTACAAGATAATTATTTTTCAGAAATAGTTTTCAGGTTTTATTTAAGAAGCTCAGAAAAATATACATGTATATATGATATATGTATCTCCACTTAATAGCTAGACTTACTTAAGAGTTTTAGAATACGAGACAAACAATTTTGCTTCCTTTTAAACAGCTTAACCTCACCACATTTCTACTGTTTCTATTGTTAATTAAAATTTTAATTTATTATCACAATTTTCATTTCAATTAGCTTAATGTTTTGGACCAACTGGAATGAACAGCATCCAAGTATCATGAGATCTACCCTGACTGGGAAAAATGCTCAAGTGGTGGTCAGTACAGACATACTCACTCCAAACGGTCTCACCATTGACCACCGTGCAGAGAAGCTGTATTTCTCAGATGGCAGCCTAGGAAAAATCGAAAGGTGTGAATATGATGGATCTCAGAGACATGTAAGTTAACAGATTTTCTTGATTCTAGATTAAACAATAATACATTTGAAAAAAATTTGCTTTGTACTTCCCTGAAATATGTGTATCAAGAGATTTCTCAATTTGTAATTGTTTGAACCAATCCAATTGAATATAAAATGAAAAAGAAAACTGGATGAGATTTTGAAAAGTTTACTCTTAATTATTAATTGAACTGGAATTGTCAGAGTGATTTGCATAAGCCTTGTTAGTTATATATTTTTAAATGTGAAATCAAATTGATTTGCTTCCCTGGGATAAAAGAACATTGGAAAAGAAGAAAATAATCCTCTGTCTATGCTTGGGTCCTCAAAACAACCTAAAAGCTTTGAAGTAAAAAAAAAAAAAAATGGGAATTCTGTGAGGGTCATATGTATTCTCTTTTCTCTGGGTTCCAAATAAAATGTTAATGGAACAGTTTAATGCTGCCTCTGTAGAACCTTTATGGCAGGTATTTGGGGTCTGTAGAATAGTACATTTATTCTATGAGAACAGCAATTCTTAGCAACTGGGAAAGCTCAGAGCTCAGGCAATTAAGATCTGGGTGGTAACACAAACTGGAGAAATCTTGACCCTTGTATCCCCAGCCCCGCGCATGCCTAAAGGGCAAATGATCCTGTGGCTCTTCGTTCCTCCACTGAATTTCCTGAAGTGCCACATAGTAAATATTTGAAGCTTTATGGGCCATATTGTTTCTATCACAACTGCAACACTAAAAGCAGACATAGGGAATATGTAAATGAATGGGTATGACGGTATTTCAGTAAAACTTGATTTACGGATAAAGGCAATCAACTAGCAGGGCATAGTTTGTTAATGCCTTATCTACACCATCAAGCATACTGTTTAATTCAATTGAATATATGCCTATAAATATATTTATACATATAGATATATACCTGTATACGGTATATATTTATATATATATATATTATAGATATAATTATCCCTGGGAAACTAATTGTATATATACATATATGTTTGTATGTGTGTATATATGTGAGTATATAGATATGGACATTTGTGTGTGTGAGAGAGAGAGACATAGAGAGATAGTGAGAGAGTTTCTTGATGAGTGAAGAAATGCATTGATTTACATTCTAGTACAGGTCACTCATCTTATTGTGGAGTGACAACTTTAGGTAGTACTGATTATAGGACAGTTGAGTGCTTAAGGCACATGGGAATAATAATTAACTATGACCTGATGAATACAGTTTGTGTTAAAGGCAATAACTGTGATCAAATTCTTGGTCTATCTTTTCCAATTCAAAGCCCTGTGAGGTAATAACCAAAATATATAAAGAACTCATACAACTCAATAGAACAAATCAATATGATTCTAAAAGGCAGATGAATGGAATAGACATTTTCCCAAAAAGGATATACAGATGGCCAACAGACACATGAAAAAATGCTCGACCTTATTCATTGGTGAAATGCAAATCAAAACCACAAGGAGATATCACCTCATACCAGTTAAAATGGCTATTATCAAAAGGACAAGAAATAAGTGTTGGCAAGGATGAAAGGAACACTTGTACTCTGATGGTGAAAATATAAATCGGTACAGTCACTATGGAAAACAGAATGGAGGTTCCGCAAAAAATTAAAAACAAAAATACCACATAATGCAGCAATTCCACTTCTGAGTATTTAAACCAAGAAAACAGAAATATAAATTTAAAAAGATATATCCACTCCTATGTTAATTGCAGCATTATATACAACAGGCAAGATGTAGAAGCAACACAAGTGTCCGCCGATAGCTAAATGAATAAAGAAAATATGATATATTTATTCAATGCAATATTATTCAACCATAAAAAAAGAATGCTATTTTGCCATTTGAGACAATGTGGATGGACCTCGAGGGCTTTCTGCTAAGTGAAATAACTCAGAAAAAGACAACTTATGACTTCCCTTATATGTGGAATCATAGAAAACAAGTAAAACAATCTCATAGATACAGAGAACAGATTGATGGTTGCAAAAGGTGGTATGAGTGGGAGAAATGGATACATTTTTTTTTGGTTAAATAAATTAAATAATTTCTTAACAAAATAAAATAATAGCTATTGCATGAAAATTAGCCATCATCAGTTAAAAAATAATAAAATAAAAATAGAGGCCATGTAACCTGTAGTAAAGCATTTAATCTTCATAGATTATAGTTTTCCAATATACAGATTCTCTACCTAATTTTCAGGGTTATTATGAGTATCCAGTACAAAAGTATATGCCCAGGATATAGCAAAGAAACTCTAAATGAAACTACTGGGTAATACTTGTAAAAAATCAGTCAGGAAAATTATTGCCCTGGATGTGGTACTATTTTCTACTGGATCCTGGTATGAAAAAATGCTTCCACAGTGCCTTATAGCACTGCTTTATTCACTTCAATTACTTTTTTATATACCTACTTTGTTTTTACCTCCACAGTATATTCTAATGTATGGTAATTTAAGTGGTTCAGTCATCAGATCTCTAATTTAACTTAAAAGATTTCTTTTGACATTTCAAAAACTATATGCCTAGTTAAGATTTCAACTTTCCATTTTGCATCCCTGTCTAAACCAGGATACTTTCTGGCTGGCTACAGTGAACAATATAATAATGTATATTTTTGCTAATAAAATAAGTAATGAATTTTTAAGATCCTCTAATATTTTTTACAAAATTTGACCTAGAGACTGTTTATTAATTAAAATACAATATTGTTTATTTTCACTTTTTAAGGCTTCTGAGAGTTATATCAACCTATTAATCACTGTACTAGCTAACAGGTAGTGAATGCTAACAGTGCTCTGGATACTGCGCTGAGCTTTTCATATTTCATTTTATTTTCATAGTATTCTTATGTGGTAGGCATTATTATAATTATTCCCACTTAACTGATGAAGATAATAATTCACAGAGAAGCTTAGTAGCTGTTCAATAACACCTAAGCCACATATATGGCAGAGAAGGGCTCTGTGGTATTATTCAATCAAGAGCCAGTGCTTTCAACCATCATGCTATACTTGGGACCATTTTTAGTTAGAAAAATGGATGTAGCTAGATGTATAGTATGGCCACCTCTGCATGCCTTGCAGCTAGTAATAAATTTATTTTTCCTGTTTCTTCCTATTTCTTTAATGTTATATATCCTTTGCACAGGTGAATATTTTATTACTGAATATGAAAATAGGCCTAGTAAAATCTAAGGTACTACTGATTTACTTAATAAAACAAGTAGATTTGCCCCTTTTCAAAATCGAATCCATAGCTTTTCAGTTCACATCACTCATTTTGATACACATTAAAAAAAAGTTAGTGAAACTGATGGAGAAGGAAAGCATCTAAATCTCAGTGACACATTGTCCCATTTAAAACAGTACTCTAAAAACTACCTAGAATTTGTGTGTTCTTTTTAAAAATACTGCTTCTAATTTCCTCTATTATGACAAAACAAGCTAATCACTTGGAAGTAAAGTCATCAAAGCTGTTTCAAAAGAGGAAGATCAACATGCTACCCCACCATCATTGCAAGGACATTTATCACAGTTTTTTGTCTAAAACTGCTGAATAAATATTTTGAAGGTTTAGACATAATGCAACACCTCTTCATGGTGCATATTTTGTAAGGATTTTATCTTTGCTCTCAGTATCCCTTTCACTTTCAAATTTTAACGTTCCCATTGTGTAGGTGCATCTAAAATTGTGCAACTAGAAAAAGTAGAATTGAATGTTTGCTTATTATTCAGATTTGAAACTGATATTATTAAATTTAGGTACAAACATTTAAAAATTAAGTTTCCAAATAAATGATAGAATACAAAATTGAAAGTTTAGTTAACCCATTAAAATTATACTTTTAATGGAATTTTGAATTTAAGCCTTACTTTTGGTATTAACTGGCTAGGTGAACATTACCAAGTTTTGTAAAGTCCCTGTGTCCCACTCATCTGGCTTTTAATAAATATGCATCTGGCTAGTTGGATTATAGAAACAATAGAAATAAAAAAAAAGAAACAATAGGAATATATAATACAACAAAGATTTCAAGGTTATATAATCTCTAGTAGCTTTTGTTTTATTCTGTCTTTAAAAAAATGGAATTCTGTAGAGTCCATGTTTACCAATAAGGATCTTTTTATTTAATAAAAGCAAGCTCATGGAGTTCCACAGAAATTGTTCTGTATTACCTAAAGACCTAGGATAGAGAAAATGTGTTAATCTTTGACTATAAATACAACCAATACTCGACAAAAAACTGTTTTCATTTGTGTCTTTTGTTTTTTTTAATTGTAGTTGACATAAAACATTACAGTAAATTCAGGTGTACAACATTGCAATTCAATATTTATAGACATAACAAAATGATCAGACAATTAGTCTAGCTACCATCTGTCACCATGTAAAATTATTACGTTATTGACGGTATTCCTTATGCTTGCTTTTAATCCCTGTGACTTATTTTTTTTTATAGCTGGAAGTTTGTACCTCCTAATCTCCTTCATCTGTTTTGCGCATCCCCCCAACTCCCTTACCTCTGGCAACTACCAGTTTTCTTCTGTGTCTATAAGTCTGTTTTTGTTTTGTCAGTTTGTTTTATATTTTTGACTCCACATATAAATGAGATTATACAGTATATAACTTTCTCTGACTTATTTCATGTAGCATAATACCCTCTAAGTCCATCCATGTTTTCACAAAAGGCAAGAGTTCATTCTTTTTTATGGCTGAATTAATATTGTGATATATATATTTTATGTTCTTTACCCATTTATCTATTGATGGGCACTTAGGTTGCTTGTATATCTTGGCTATTGTAAATAATGCTGCAATGAATGTATGGGTGTGTTTATCTTTTCCAATTAGAGTTTTTGTTTTTTGGATAAATACCCAGAAGTGACATTACTGAATTATATGGTATTACTATTTTTAATTTTCTGAGGAACCTCTGTACTGTTTTCCATAGTGACTGTACCAGTTTATATTCTTACCATCAACACTTGACCATTCCCATTTCTCCACATCCTTGCCAACACTTGTTATTTCTTGGTTGTTTTGTTTTGTTTTGATACTAGTCATTCTGTCAGGTATAAGCTACTGTGTCATTGTGGTTTTGGTTTGTAGCTCCCTGATGTTTAGTGATATTGAGCATCTTTCCACATATGTGTTGGCCTTCTGTATGTTCTTCAGAAAAATGCCTATTCAATTCCTCTTCTAATTTTTAATTGAGTTGAATATTTTGTTGAGAATCTTTGCATGTATGTTGATGAAGGATATTTGCCTATATATATATGTGTGTGTGTATGTGTATATATATATATACATATATATATATATATATTTTGGAATGCCTTTGACTGGTTTTTGTATCAGGGTAATGCTGGCCTGTAGAATAAATTTGGAAGCATCCCTTTTATTTAGCTTTTTGGAATAATTTGAGAAGAATGAGTATTATTTATTCTTCATATGCTTAAGTAAAATTGTTTTTTGGGAGTTTTTTGACTACTGATTCAATGTCATTGCTAGTAACTATACTGTTCACATTTCTATTTTTTCTGATTCAGTCTTGGAAGATTGTATATTTATAGGAATTTATCATTTTCTTCTAGGTTGTGCAATTTGTTTGCATACAATAGTTCCTAGTAGTCTCTTAGAATCCTTTGTATTTCTATGTTGTCAGTTGTAACTTACTCTTCGATTTCAGATTTTATGTATTTGTATCCTCTTGTTTTTTCTTGATGAATTTGGCTAAAATTTATCAATTTTGTTTATCCTTTTAAAGAACTTTATTTTATTTTTATTGATCTTTTCTATGTTTTGGTCTTTATTTCATTTATTTTTACTCTGTTATTCTTCTTCCTATTATTTTATTATTTATTTATTTATTTATTTATTATCTTCCTACTATTATTATTTATTTATTTTTTTTTTACTTTTGATTATTCCCTTCCTTTACTAACTTCAGGCTATGTTTGTTCTTTCTTTTCTGGTTCCTATAGTGTGAGGTTAGATTGTTTATTTGAGATTTTTCTTTTTTTATAAGTAGGAATATATCACTAAACTTCCTTCTTAGAACTTCTTTTGCTGGGTTCCATAGATTTTAGAATATTTTGTGTCTATTTTCATTTGTCCCCATGTATTTTTTATTTTCCCTTTGATTTTTTTTTCATTGACTCTCTTGTTGTTTAGTACCATATGTTGTTTAATCTCTACATTTTTGTGATTTTTTTTCCAGTTTACCTCTTGTAACTGATTCCTAGTTTCATCTTGTTGTGGTAGGCAAAAATACTTCTTCTTAAACTTATTAAAACTTGTTTTGTGGCCTAATGTGTGATCTATCCTAGAGAGTGTTTCCCATGCACTTGAAAACAATATATAGACCAGTTTTTAGATGGAATGTTCTATATATATCTATTAAGTCCATCTAATCTAAAATAATGTGTAATTTAAGGGCAATGTTTTCTTATTTATTTTCTGTCTAGATGATCTATTCATTGATGTATCTGGGGTATAAAGTCTCCTACTATGATTGTATTACTGTTAATTTCTCCTTTTATGTCTGTTAGTATTTGCTCTATCTTTTTAGGTACTCTGATGTTGGGTGCATAGATATTTACAATTAGTATATTCTCTTATTGGAATTATTATTATGTCATGCCCTTGTCTCTAGTTATGTATGGTCTGTTCTAAAGTTTATTTTGTTTGATATAAGTATTACTACCTCAGATTACTTTTTGCTTCTATTTGCATGGAATATCTCTTTCTATCCCTTTATTTTCAGTCTGTATATCTGTAGGTCTGAAGTGACTGTCTTATAGACAACATAGACAGGAAACTTTTCTTTTGTAATTCATTCAGCTATGTCTTTTGATGGCAGCTATGCTCAAAATACCACCAATGCTACCCATTCTATTTATTTTGATTGGAGCATTTAGTACATTTATATTTAAAGTAATTACTGATAGCTATTTATAGTGCCATTTTGTTAAATTTTTTAGGCTGTTTTTTTGTAGTTCTTCTCTGATCTTTTCTTCTTCTCTTGTTCTCTTCCATTATGATTGATGGCTTTATTTAGTGTCATGTTTGGATTGCTTTCTCTTTATTTTTTGTGCAATTATATAGTTTCTTTGCTTCTGGTTACAGTGGAGTTCTTATATATTGAACTAGATCATTCTACTTTTAGTTGATGGTCACCTAAGTTCATACATCCTATAAGAGCACTAAAACTTTCCTAATCAACCATGTTTTATACTTTTGAGATCATACTTTATATTTTTAAATTTTCTATATTCTTTAATTGTTGATATGATTGATTTTATTCCTTTTGTCATTTATCCTTCGTATTAGCCCTATAAGTGCTTAATCTACTACCTTTACTTTTACTAAGAGATTTTTTTTCTTTTATAATTTTCTTACTTCTAGTTATGGCCATTTCTTTTCTATTTGAAGTAATCTCTTTGACTTTTTAAAAAGATTTTATTTATTTATTCATGAGAGACACACAGAGAGAAAGGCAGAGACAGGCAGAGGGAGAGGTAGACTCCATGCAGGGAGCCTGATGTGGGACTCGATCCTGGGACTCCAGGATCATGCCCTGAGCTTAAGGCAGATGCTCAGTCACTGAGCAACCCAGGCATCCCCTCTCTTTGACATTTTTTATAAGGCCAATTTGGTTGTGACCAATTTCTTTAATTTTGTCTGAGAAACTCTTCATCTCTCCTTCAATTCTGACATAAAATCTTTCCAGTAGAGTATTTTAGGTTGTAATATTTTTCTTTCATCACTTTGAATATATTGGACCACTGTCTTCTAGCATGTAAATTTTCTACTGTAAAATTAGCTGATAGTCTTATGAGAGGTCCTTTGTATGTAACTAGCTGCTTTTGTATTCCTGCTTTTATGATTCTCTATTTTAAACCGTTGACATTTTAATAATAATATGTCTTAGTGTAGACCTCTTTGGGCTCATTTTGTTGGGATCTCTCTTTGATTCCTGAACCTAATAGTGTATTTCCTTCCTCACATTAGGGAAGTTTAGCTATTATTTTTTCATATATGTTTTCTGCCACTTTCTCTTTTCTTCTCCTGAGACCTCTATAATGCACTTAATGTTGTTACAGAGATCCCTTAAACTATCCTCATGTTTTAATTTTTTTTTTTTTTTTTTTTTTTTGCTGTTCAGCCTGGATGATTTCACTTATCCTGTTTTCCAGAATGCTGATCTGTTTTTCTACATCATCTAATCTGCTGATGATTTCTTCTAGACAATTTTATAAATTCAGCTATTCTATTCTTCAGCTCTTATATCTAAAAACATATTATCAATCTCTCTGTTAAAGTTCTCATCATATTTATCCATTCTTCTTCTAGGTTCTGTGAGTATCTTTATTACTTTGAACTTTTTATCAGATAGATTGCTTACTGCGTTTTTTAGTTTTTGGTTTTTTGTTTTGTTTTGTTTTATCCTATTTCTTCTTTTTATTTAATTTGGAACATGTTTCTCTCTCTTTTCATTTTTGCCTGACTCTCTGTCTTTACTATATATTGGGTGGATCAACTATATCTCTTAGGCTTAAAAGTAGTGGTCTTATGTAGAAGGTTTCCAGGAATGAGACTGCTATGAACATACTTTTGGGTGGGTTTGTCTTCTGCTCCCCACACCTTGGGGTGAGAGCTATTTGGAGGTAGAACCACTCCACCTGCAGGATCTCACAAGTGGGAGCTGCTTTGAAGGGGTGCTAGTCCTGGCCAATGCTAACTGCTGGATTCAGCAGTAGATGAATCGCATCATCTAGTTGTGTGGAGTGTGCTCAACCAACTGAGGCTGCTCACTAAATGTGGTGGATTGGGAGCTACTTTGGAGGTAGGGAAGGTACCTACTTGGCCATCTCTCTCTCTCTCTTTTTTTTAAAGACTTTATTTATTTATTCGTGAGACACACACACACACACACAGAGGCAGAGACACAGGCAGAGGGAGAAGCAGGCTCCATGCAAGGAGCCCGATGCAGGACTGGATCCTGGGTCTCCAGGATCACACCCTGGGCTGCAGGTGGCACTAAACCGCTGTGCCACAGGGGCTGCCCCCATCTCTCTTTCTGTTTTAATACAAATTAAGTGGAGCCAGATTTAGATGACTCAGAATTTTTCATTATTAATTGTAGTTTCCTAAAAATGATAATAATAAAGAACCTCAAAAAAAAAAGCCTCAAAACTTCAGGCCAATGCAAAAATGCTTAACAGCTTGTTTACAAAATTGTCCCTTCCTCTATTTTCTCCCCAAAGCCATAAAAGCTCCAAAAAAGAGCACTTCCGCATAATCCCTCCTCAAAGACAGAATGATTGTTTTTCAAGATAATGATTTTTCAGGTCTGTGTCACAGATTCCATCCTTGAAGATGAATTGAACAATGTTTTCTTTTAATATAATAAGTGAAAGAAGGCTGATCTTTATGAGTGGGTGGATTTTTCTTCCTCCTCCTTCTCCTCCTCCTCTTCTCTTCTTCCTCCTCCTCCTCCTCCTCCTCTTCCTCCTCCTCCTTCTGCTGCTTCTTCTTCTTCTTCTTCTTCTTCTTCTTCTTCTTCTTCTTCTTCTTCTTTCTTCTTCTTCTTCTTCTTCTTCTTCTTCTTCTTCTTCTTCTTCTTCTTCTTCTTCCTTCTTGTAGAGACAGGAGTCTCTACATGTTTGAATTCACAAAATTAAAGAACATTATTTGTGTTGATTTTAGCTGTTATTTGCTTTTATATCTAATAATGAATGCTGCCACCTCAACACCTCTGCCAGGTGATTGTTTGAACACACCTTGAACATTTTCATTTTTTATTTCACCTGGCATTCTTGAGATAACTTATTTTAGTTTTAAGCATTTTTTTCTTTTTTGAGGCAAAATTTATCTATGGATTTTGTTTTTAGGTCTCAATAGGGTTCTGAAATAAACTTAAAATAAACAGCTTTGTTTTCTCTTTCTGACAGTGCTTCAAAAATTTAGTGAGAATTGTCATTTTCAAGATAGACATTACCAGTTTGACTGAATTAATTTACTTTGTACAATACTTTTCCATACAAAACATATGGTGCAAGTATCTGTGCAATTAAGGATGCAGTTTGGATATGACCTTTCTATAGGTGTCACGTGGATTTAGGAATAGAGTTAACTTTTACCAAAAAAGGAGGGGGGTTCTCTATGCTTTTGTTTATTTTAATAGGACATAGTCTAAGAAATTCGCTTGGTTAGATGGCCCTCTGTGATGTCCTGACTATTATAGTTTGAAATGCAAAGAAAACATTGAAATAATACCTAAGACTCATTTTTCTTTACCTTCAGTCTTTATGTTCTATTATTTTATCATATTCATTGGATAAAGGTATATGTATAGGTACAAAGTTACCTCAGTGTTTTGCCAATTATCAGAATTCTGTGGTTGCTATGCTATAGTGTCTGTGGTCAATGCCATAGAATTACCACTCGATTCTATATTATCCACTGTGCCTTATGTTTTAATAACTATTTTGTAAAGAGAATATGAATTATCTGTCCCTATATGACGTTTTTTAAATTGACTTAAATTTCTGGATACCTATTATACTTTTAATTGCCTATTTTCTTGGTTAATTACCAGTTTTTATAATCTATTACTAAGAGGGCCATAGAACTATGAGACTGACAGTATAAGTGAGGAGCTGGGTCATCTCCTATTATCTTTAGGAAAGGTTAAAGTTGCAATCTGGCTTAAGTTTAAAGATTTAATACAGAATATTTCCTTTGGAAGAAAAGAAATGATACTCATTCTGAAAAAAAAAAGATTCTAGGGCTATATAAGATAATGCTATAGAAGTCTTAGAAAACTCTAAAAATGCTTCTGTTACATGGTAATTGTTAAAAAGGCAGAACAATTTTTCTGATATCCTATCCTCTTAGGACTTCTGCTTTTCCCACTTTTATCTTTTTAACTAACTTATATGAAAAAATAGTGTGATCAGTATCAATTCTTTTTTTTTTTTTAGTATCAATTCTTAATTTGAAATGTATCTGTGCAGTTGAATTGAAACCTAGAAATTAAAGGATACCTTTTAGAGCAGATTTCTTCTTAGATTCTCACAGAAGCTAAGTGCTCCTTATCTGTGTAAGCTAGTTGAGTTCATTCTAATTTTCTGTTGGTCGGTCTGTGTCAGGTCCTTGTGTGTGTGTGTGTGTGTGTGTGTGTGTGTGTGTGTGTGTTTCCTATTCATTCCTCACTTCTATTTTGTTCCCCTTGGTAACCATACTAATGTAATTGATATATTTCCTTTGAATTTGTATATAGTTTTTTCAAACAGGTCGGCAAACCAACATAATGAATTTTATTCATTATATTTTGGCATACTTTGTAAAAGATGCTGCAGAAGTGTGTGAAGGGGAAAACCATAGGATTAAAAAGAATGATGTTTAGGGAGTAGAAAGTAAGGTTGTGAAGGTTTAAAAATTCTATGAAAGACTTAAGATGCTGACCATGAAATATAAAAAGAGACAAAACATTGTCCAAGTTATAAAGTCAAGAAAGGCTGAGACAAAGCAAAATTAACAAGTGCCCAAAAAAATAATAATTTCAGAAAAGAATATTTCCTTTAGATATTTGTGTGTAAGTTTTGTGTTGTTTTAATTTTGGGTGAAACAGAGAATAGTAAAAAAGAGAGAGAGCGAGAGAGAGATCAAATATCCCCAGAGGAGCTGACAGATTGGTAAGAAGCTTGATGTTACAGTTTGAAATGTTTGAGAGTATATCTTTTCTAATGAGAAGGAAGCAATGCAACACATAGCTAATTCATAAAATTTGGAGATATTCTTATAAATCTGAATAATGTGAGCCCACAAACTCAGTGCAATGCCATGGTTCTCCCCAATTGTGTTTGAGGGATTTGTCTTCTCTTGAATAATCATAAGAATTAAACTGTGGCCATGCACATTTTTGAATCTGTGGTTTAAACAAAGTCTAATAGGCTTATTTACTGCTTTATATCTTAAAGCTTTTAATATGTCCATGCACATTATAAATGGGAGAAGCAGCATAGAGTGGTGTTCTGATAAGAAAATTGTTTTTTTTTTAGATGGTGTTCCATGGGTTTATGTGTTGAAATTTGAGAAATACTAGCAGTATTTCTTATAAATAAGTATATGACTTATAAATAAGTATATGTGATTATATACTTATATAATATACTTATAAAGTATATTATACTTATATCCTTAAGTATATCATAAAGTGGTTTATAAGTATATGACTTATAAATCACTTAGTTTGTCAAGGGAAAATTATGTAATTCATTACAAATCAATTGACCAGGGAAACAAATTCTTTCAAAGATCAAAAAAGAGATCAGAAAATGAGGGGCACCTGCGTAGGCCAAGTGATTGAGTGTCTGCTTTTGGGTCAGGTCATGATTCCAGGTCCTGGGATGGAGTCCCAGGTAGGGCTCCCTGCATGGAGTCTGCTTCTCCATCTGCCTAAGTCTCTGCCTCTCTCTCTGTTTCTCTCATGAATAAATAAAAGTCTTTTAAAAAATAGATATTAGAAGGGCAGCCCTGGTGGCTCAGCGGTTTAGCGCCGCCTTCAGCCCAGGGCGTGAATCCTGGAGACCTGGCTGGAGTTCCACATCGGACTCCCTGCATGGAGCCAGCTTCTCCCTCTGCCCATGTCTCTGCCTCTCTCTCTCTCCTCTTTGTGCTTCTCATAAATAAGTAAATTCTTTAAAAAAATAGATATTAGAAAAAGAAGATATTTTTAAATATATATTTTACCTTTTCTAATTGAGTTATCTCCTAATATTTAGCTTAACAAATCCATCCATAGGTTTAATTTCTTCTGTCAAACTCAGAGTTATGTATTAATAATCTATCATACCTTAGGGTGAGGTCACAATAAAATAAAAGTATACAGGGTTTAAATATGACTTGTACTGATAAAAATATAATGATTTCTTAGGTTTTTCTAACTTTAACATCATATTAACTTGTGTGGTGATTCTACCTACATATTTATTGAGAAAAACATTCTATGCTTAACAACATATAGTTTAATCTTCCTGGCTGATCCAGTTATTAAACGCCACCCACCCACACACACCCCCATGAAAAAGAAAAAAAAGAAAGAAAGAAAATAAAAGGAAAAGGAAAAAGAACCAGACAATAATTTCATTCTGTTTCATTTTTATTTCTGTTCTGTATCTGTCATTTTTGTTGTTCCAGTAGCTGAAACAATAACTAATATTGACAGGGGCTAAGACAGGGTGATTATAGCCTTTCTCCCTGCAGTTACACTGTAAGTGTTAATCATTTCTTGGAAGACATCAGCTACCTGAGTGGCACAAACCTTTCCAAAAGAGATGTTCGTGTTCCTAGAAATTGCAATTGCTGATGTTTCTTACTTTTGACATTCTTTTTAGAAACTTTGTGCAAAGTTGTTTGTTTGTTTGTTTCCCAGAGTATATTTCCAGAGAAAAATACTAAGTCCTAAGTTTTATCTGTAGAATGAAAATTATATGGGATAATCTTCCTCCTTGACAAACACACTCTGATGATGAACTGTCTTGAGTAAAAATTGGAAAATTAGTTCATAAAAACAATACTAATCAATTATAATCAATTATAAGTAATATCAATCACAAGGATATTAGATATTTTACCTTCTTATAGCACCAATTATTTCTTTTCTATCTATAGAATCAGTTATTTTATTCCATAAATGGATCAAGACATCTATCATTTCTTTATTTCTCTTTCCTTTCCTTTCTTTTTTCTTTCTTTTCTTACCTTTCTTTCTTTTTCTTTCTTTCTTTCTTTCTTTCTTTCTTTCTTTCTTTCTTTCTTTCTTTCTGTTTTTCTTCTTTCTTTCTTTCTTTCTTTCTTTCTTTCTTTCTTTCTTTCTTTCTTTCTTTCTTTCTTTCTTTCTTTCTTCCTGTATTATGTCTATGATATCTACTCTTTTTGATAATAACATTTTAATGATACTATGAAAGCTATAGAAGCCTGGATGTGAAACTTATAGAATAGGATTTAATGCTTAGAAAAGTGAATTTTCTGGCAACATAAGTTTGAATTACTTAGCCAAGTCAAAACCATATCCTATCATCAAAAAAAAGGCATTTTGATTTTATTTTTAAAAGATGTAAAATATTTGAATTTTAAAAATTTAATTTTTGATTTAAAGTCAACATCAGCATGAACAGTCACTAAAATTTTTAGTGAAGTGAAAATGTTTCCATCACTAGCTGGGACAGTCTGTAGATTTGGAAACCAAGACCCAAAAATGCAACATTAATTAATAATGTTTCTGACTGTGGTATCTAATGCTAATTAATAAAGTTTCCAACTATCTATTGGAGGCTGTGTCCCTTTTTTATTTTTTTAATTTATTTTTATTTTTTAATGTCCCTTTTTTATTAAAATGTCTGTAACATTACCATTTTTATTCTGAAATGAAATTTTGCATTTTAGCTATCTTTATGGATAACTTTTCTAAACTTAATACCTGCATTATAACATAAAGGACATACATAAAGTAATTTATAATAAAATAGGACATAGTTCAATATGTATAAATCAAGGGAGAATATATAAAGAAGTCATCAGCTGATCTTTAAAATTTGTAATAAATTTTTGATAATTATCTAAACACAATAAAAGAAGTCATTTCTCATTTGTGTAGAAGTTACATTCCCTGAAAAATAAGCATATGATAAAGAGCTCTGTAAAAATAACTTTTATATGTGTAAAATGGACTTAAAGTCTAGACTTACATAATTGCAAATAGGTTTTCACCTTTGTATAAAATCTTATATGATATTTAAAACTTAACTGAGGCTCAGTTCACTGCACAGCACTTCCCTCTATGTCATGGTACAATTAGATTCCTCGTCCCTAACCACTGAATTTCCTAGTCAATGTCTCCTACCTGTCTACCCAACTCCCATCCCACAATCAAGTGAAATCACAACCATAATTTTCCAAAACTCCCATAAGGGATGGAACTGTTTTCATTGAGAACCACTAAGGTGCGTAATTGTTTTAAAATGAGATATGAAGAAAGGTCTCCTGGCAGGAATTTATCTTTCTGTTCTATCTAGAATGCCTCAAACACATGGGATTCTGCACCTATGAACAGGTATGTGGACCATAGATAAAAAATAAAATGGCTATTTGTTACCAGAAGCATTCTATGAACTTAAACTGCAACAGATTTGCTGACTGAATATACAGAACTGATGGGTACCTGGTGCCTGTTAACAGGAATTGCAGTCAAGTATATTTCAAATAAGTCCATTGACTAGTGAATCCCAAATGGCTATTGGAAACTCAGGTGTTTTATTATTCAGACACTTCTCTGAATTTAAGCAATACAATTTAATATTCAGGTTGTTATATGAATATTGGCTTTTGTATATTTTAAGTGTCCTTGGACATGAATAGTTATTCAAATTATAACCCGAATTTAATAGATTTCTATTAACTTTCTAATATTTTAAGAATAGTAAGTGACTAAATGGCTATATGATAAAAAAGGAAGGATAAGACTATAGAATTCTTTGAATCCATTAAAACTGATGACATAAAATATGTATTAGTTCCATAGGGAGATTTATTGTATATTAATGGAAATAGTAGAGAAATATTAATACACTGTCACCCAGACTAGATCTCTTGAGATCTTCCTGGTTTTTGGTATGATGAGTGATTCTCCATTGAACCTGGACATTGTTGTTTTACTGTGTGAAATTCCACATCTTATTTAGCCTCCTGTTTTAGCTGACTTTCCCTGATATCATGATGGCAGAGGAAAGTGGGGTCTTGCCTTGTTAGTGCCAGGTGGAGGTAGAAGCTTAGGTTTCCCACTTAGCCTCTATTGACACCTGAGGCATGATTGTGGGTCTTTTTTACTTCTGGACAGGGATGGTGGGAGTTACAGCTTCCCAGTGGGTCTCTAGTGTCACCACTGTGAATTAGCTTCATTATTCCTGGATTATGCTAAAAGTCTTGGTTATCTACGAGGCTTCTTTGGACACCACTCTAGCAGCAAGGGGGAAGGCACCCCACTACTGCCAGGTATGGGTATAAGTCCAGGTTCCCCACTTTGGCCTTTGCTGGTGTATGTGTGAGTCACAGTTCTTTGTGTGGTATTTGTCTAGAACAGCATCTTGCTAGTTAGAATCTTTTCTAGTCATTTGCCTAGAAAGAGTAGGCTTTTGTTGTTGTTGTTTGTCTATGAATATTGGCATTTCTGAGTTATCAGCTTATTCAGTTCCAAGTCTGGGATCTACGAGGCAACAATAAAACCTGAGGAACTCATCACCATGTTGTTCCTCAGCTCCAAGTTCCCTAGCTGGGCTGCCTTCTTCTGTCCAACTTTCAGTCTTCTCAAATTTGTTTTATATACAATTACTAGGATTTTTGGTTGTCCTTAGTGAGAAGAATCAGAAAATTATATCTACTGCATTTTCCCAGAAGCAAAAGTAAGTGTGCATCTAGGTTTTTAAAAACTCAAAATAGAAAAGAAGAAATGCCTTATGTTTATCATTTTATAAAATGTTTTTAAAGATATAGCCATGTTCCACAAATCTCTAAAGCAACAGAATGTCTATGCATTGCCAGTGGATTTAAATGGGATAAGATTTAGTAACACATACATGATATGGCATAAGAGGTCAAAGACATCTAAACACTGGTTCCCCACAAGATATAAAGGTTGTGGAAATATAGATGATGGATTACACTGTTTGCATTTTATCATCTGTAACCATGATGGATACATGTTATCAGAGTGAATACAATGAAGTTTATATGATGATACGACATTGCCAAATACCACTGTCTGAGTAAGCATAAGAAAGGAGTGAAAAGAAGCCTGAAATTGATGTTAGATAAAATTGTTTTAATTCCTGATAGATAAAATTGTTTTAATTCCTGACTCTGGTTCTAAAGAGATATTTGATCTTCAGCAAGTAACTTACTCTTTTGAGTCACAGTTTCTACATTGTTAGCCAGGTTTAATTTTTTTTTCAACACTTTTTGAGACTTTGTTACTGATTTTGTGGAACTCAAATACATGAGCCTGCAATACATCATTTTACATGTTAATATGCATAATAAGATGATGCCACATCTTAATTATTTGATTCATGGAGATAGTCTTAGCAAAATACAACATACCATCTTTCACAAAGCTGTATGATACGACAGAAATTAATAAGTTTAGGTAGTGGAGGTAGATAGTGATCTAAAACTTGGATCCTTGACATATTGTTTAATATATTTGGGACATTTTATTAATCTTTCTATGCCTTAGGTTTTTTGTTTGTTTGTTTGTTTTTGTTTTTGTTTGTTTGTTTGTTTGTTTGTAAAAAGAACTAATAGTTTCTGCCTCCTAGGGGATATTTTGAAGAGTTAAAGTGTTGTATGCAACTTGGTACCTGACAATTGTAAACAAATGCTAAATCTTATAAAACTTCCCTTGAATAATGGAAATTAAAAAATAATCCCAATTTAAAATTTTGTAACTGCATTCACTACATACATATACATTTGCTTGAACATGAATTATATCAGTTAGATTAAATCATAAATTGTCTCATTTCTTCTTCTGTAGGATTACTAACATCTGAAGAATAGAAATCATTTTCATATTTGTATTTCCAAAAGCAAAGAGCCCAAACTCTGGTGCATTGCTATATCCATTAAATATTTGCTGAAGCAGTGAGCAAATGGATGAATAAACTAAAAGATAAAATTATGTTTTTGTAAATTAAATAAAAAGTAAACAGCTTTTTTTTTAAAAAAAAAAAAAAAAAAAGGTCAAAAATCAAAGATTAGCTATTTTGAGGGCCTCAGCCATACAGGATAATTTTCTGAAGTGTGTACAACCAATATTTCTATTTGGTAAGATAAGAATGTTATTGCAGTAGGGTTAATGGTATTTATTTTGAACACAATCCCCTTGATTTAAATCCACATACATTTCAGTGATGGTTCAGCTTGGTTAGTCGTGCAAATTAAAGTGTTACTGAAGCTGAGCTCTCTGAAAAGAGATGTGTTCTGGAGAAGAATAAATGGTCAATATCCAGGGCAACTAGTGTATTCACCCAGAAAATAACTGGTGTCCCTTCAGAATGTGATACTGATACTGATGGATTGATTTAGTATTTCTTGGAAGCTTTCAATTTGTTAGGCATCAGACAGAATTTTCAAAATCAGCCACCTGTCCCACTTGCCTCATTGTAGAAATTCATATACAAAGATACAAAGAACAGGGAGCTAAGGAAAGCTATCTTGCATGTGCATGCACAAACACATGAACATATTTTTTTTTCCAGATTAATTTTGCTTAGAAACCAAAGACATAGAAAAGCATGCAAAAAAAGTTTTTAAGTTATTTTCTTTGGTGAAATAAATTAGTATGTAAGGGGGAAATCAGGAAATGGAAAAGTTTCATATTTAAATTCAGGAAATTCTGAATTAAGTTACATTAATTTTTCTCTGAATTTCTGGTTAAATGTTTCTATTCTCTCTAGATAATTTTAATTCATTTCTTATTAGTTATTACATGCACGAAAACGCACATCAATTTATTTAAGCTTGAAACAGTATTTTGAATTTTATTTCTGTTTGTCTCTTGAAAATATTTAGAATGCAAGCAAACTGATTAAAACCAGTTAACTAATTATTATATCAACTATTTAAAGAATGATTTAAACTAGTCTATATAAAAGTTCAGGTACAGTATGTGTATAAATAAGTAACAAAAACATACATTTATTTCTGAGCTTACCAGCAGCCAAGACATTAAGGGAAACCTTTAAAGTTATATAGTACTTTGATTTAATTGAAGGAAACAAAATGATAAGCATGAAAAATAGATGTTTTCCATGACCCTAAGATTTGCTAAGCTATGCAATGAGATCTTTTATTTACATGAGGAGCTTTGAGAATATATAAAGCTAATGAAAATCAAAATGCTAAATAATTTCTACTAGAACATACTAGCAAATAAATCATCAAAAAATATGGTTGGCCATCAAGATATAAAATACATTTAATAATTTTAAATTAGGTTGTTAAATTGCTAAAGGGACAAGCCAATATTTAAAACTAAGTATGTTAAAATTAAGTTAGTAAGATAAATGAGCTCAGTTATTGCCTAATTATTGGAGATCAAAAAATAATAAAGAAAAATGAAAGGAAAACATAAATAATGTTGACTAAAGGTATGTCTTAGAGGGAGCTAACACTAAATAGTTATTCACATAAAGAAGAAACTTTTAAAGCATGCAGTACTGCAGAATCTTAGCCTAATATTTCCACCAGGATTCAAATAGAATTCTGTGATCACTAATGTCACAGCTGCAAACTTGTATAACCATTAGTTTATTTTGATAAGATAAGAGTTCCAGACACTGAGGGATAAAGTATCAGGTGTTTATTTTCAGTACTGGGAGCTGAGCATAGTGGGGAAAGTGGTTCTAACACCTCATGTGGTTCTATTGGTCATCATGAAAAGCTAAACCTAATCAAATGACCAGGCTATCTACCTCTGAGGCTTGAATGGTAGGGACATTAAAGGGCATAATAGTTGAATGAAAAATAAATGCCCAGGGTAATGCTGCCTTGGACAGGGGGATACGAAAAGCATATACATCTTAATTTGTCAATAATTTATTATAAGACATAGAACAATTTCTTAATACCAAGTACGTATTAGAATACCTTGAGAAACTTTTGTGTAATACTGATGGATAAGCCCCATCCAAGAACAATTTAAATCAGAATTCCTGAATGAGATGTGGATCTCAGTTTTAAAGTTCCCAGTTGATATTTATGCATAGTCAGAATTTGGATTCACTATTATAGGCTGCTATAAACATGAAGGAGTTTACTCAAGATGCAATCAAATACACACTAAATGAGAATGTTTGTTTGTTTGTTTGTTTGTTTTTAAGTTACAGTTTGGGTCTCTCTTACCTGATTAGAATTTCTGGGTGAATTTGCATAGGAATCATCAAAATCTTGGTCTTCAAAGTGCCTAGCTCATTTTCCACAAATGTGAGACTTTATCAGTCATACCAGGTAGGACACAGAAACAACATCAATTTAAAGTTAATACAGTAGTGTGAAAAGCCCTTCTCTTCTTAATTCTGTTTTAATCTTCTGATCACCTTGGGAAGAGAGATAAATTGTGTTGCTAGTATATATTTAACACCCCGTGACACTCTATCACTGAGATGGAAGAGGGGGACAGTGAAAAGAGAACTCAGACTAAAATTTGGTGGGTAATAGTATCTAATTATAATTTGATGATAGAATTATTTCCTTTTCTTTGTAGATATTTGTATTCTGTTTCTTCTAAATACTGAATTCTTCCCCCATATGGTAATGAGTCAATTTAAAGAATAAATAAAGGTGAATTACAGTGGACGTTGGGGATCCCTGGGTGGCGCAGCGGTTTGGCGCCTGCCTTTGGCCCAGGGCGCGATCCTGGAGACCCAGGATCGAATCCCACATCAGGCTCCCGGTGCATGGAGCCTGCTTCTCCCTCTGCCTATGTCTCTGCCTCTCTCTCTCTCTCTGTGACTATCATAAATAAATAAAAATTTAAAAAAAAATTTTTTTACAGTGGACGTTGTATTCAGATAAAGAAAAAAAAGTGAAAACATTTATCACAGTTCAGATTTTAAAAAAAGAGAGAGTCTGAGAGAGGAGTTATATTCTGATTCTTTAAGAGGTGTAAAATCCCAGGAAGTAGTAATGAAGGAAGAGGAGAATGGGCTGGGGAGGAAAAACATATGTGACCCATGGGTCATTAATTTCCCACCACCTGAGGAATAGTCAGAGGCTCTGGCATGGCATGAAGTGAGAGCACTATGTTTACATGGAGTATTTCATAACATGAACTATAAAAAAAAAAAAAAGAAAGAAAAGAAAAGAAGAAAAGAAAGAAAGAGAAGAGAAGGGAAGGGAAAGAAAGAAAATAAAAAGTGGTCATGAATCTTTAAGCCAGTGAGGCTGAGAGAATATGATGTGCTGCATAAGGCATGTCTTATACAACAGTATTCAAGTAACTAAAGACTGGAAATTATTTCCCTGATCAGGGACATTGCCACTGGCTTAATTCTGACCTTCCAGAATTTTACTGATTTTTATAACAGACTATTTTGTATTTGAGCTGCTCAAAACCATAAAAGGCTTTTGTATAATAGCTGCCATTTAGTGGGTGCCTGTTTTAGTCTGATTTAACATAATTATCACCAAGCAACCATTATTATTTCAATTTTGCCAGTGAAGTAGTACAGGCACTGAACATTAGCTAACTTGAGATAGTAACCAAACCAAATCCATGAGAAATAAAGAACTGAACTCTTCCATTTGCCGTGCATCATTTTATAATCCATGATCTTTCCAAAACTATCCTTGCATATTTGTTACAATTTCCCCAAACAGTTTTGTCTTAGGAAGGCATTAGCATTTTTTTAGTGTGTTTTAAATGTTTCATTCCTGTTCTTAGACCCAAAGATATACTATATAGACCAAAGATCGGGGGAATGTGTTACTTAACAAGCCAATGCTTCTCAATCTTTAAGGTGCATAGAGATGTTGTTAAAATGCAGTAGTAGGTCTTGTTCAGAGCCAGAGATTATATATTCCTAAGAAGTTTCCATACTTTTGGTAGGAAGGGTGTAAATGTTATTGACTGCAAAATATTTTACTGAATTATTGATATCTGTATTATATAATACAAGTAGTGAAGCAGTCTTTAAACATTATGTAGCAACGTTATTAAAAATATGTGAATTTTTTTAAACCTTTGAATTCCTAGAAGGGGAAATAGTGGCATTGGTAGGGGGCTGAGGGAAGATAGGATGTGGCCATGCAGAAAAGGTAATTTTTTTAAGAGATTTTATTTATTTACTTGAGAGAGAAAGAGAGAGAGAAAGAGAGCAAGTGAGGCCCACTGAGCAGGGAGACCAACGTAAGGCTGGCCCCCAGGACCCTGGGATCATGTCCTGAGCTGAAGGCAGACACTTAATCCACTGAACCACAGAGATACCCAGGAGAATGGGTTTTGACTGCAAATGTTCCTGTGTTACAAAATAGGCCCAGCTTTATGATGAGACAGATTTAGTGAATGAATTAATTTTTATCTAGCTCAATCAATCTTTATTGACTGAAAGGAAGAAAAACTTAATTATCAATAATTACCATAGAAAAATAAGTCACAGGAAAGTAATAACATTGCCTTGGTTTAAATGTCGAAAGCCATTTAGAAAATTATGCAAAAGAAGTTTTCAATTCTGACCTTAGGTCTTCCCACTCTGTCTGCTTATATCAAACTTAAATAGAGGAAGTAAATAAAAGCAATGATGCAAGGTTCATGTCTGTAACTCAGCTCCTGGAGGCCTCACCCTGCTGATATACTGCTGTAATAAATTATACATCTAGTGTGCTTCTTTTGATTTATTACTGCAATAGATTACAAATGTGATGACTGACACAAACATGTGTCCTATAGACAGCTGGGCTTTGTGATATTTTATTTCTATTTCTACATCTTCAATTGCTTAGTTTGGAAAATAAGAAAAAAAAAACACAAATTGACAAATACAGGAAGATATTTCTGAAGCAGCCCTCCACATAGACTCCTGAAGTAATGGCTTTTAAATTGAGAAGTCCCAGTATTCTAGTTTTCAGTCCCTCCCTAAGGACTGTTTTATTAAAGAAGAAAAGAAAAAAAAATAACTCATATGAATTAACATTTTATGAATTCAGGTTGTAGGTTGTTTTTCTTTTTGACTGTGTAAATACATAATGACAGACTTCATCTATATTTCCTCATTCTTTGAGCCATCATGAGCTATCATGGAAATTGAAATTATAGATATTTAATATATCAAAGTAATTACCTAATGGGCTGTTATACCCTCACTTTTAAAGGAAAGATTTATTTTGTCATGAATCCAATCTTTTTTTTTTAAGCTTAGGATTTTTGCCGAAGTGTAAATTACCATTTTTTCTTTCATGTTTGGAACCGCTTTATCTTGGCTGCTGAGAGCATTTCTTCAGTTGGGCACACAGGGCCTCCTATTAATATGTGGTCATCTATTTTCTCTGTTCTTTGTACTTATCTAGAGAGTTGTGTGAAATGCATAGTATTTGATCACAAGAATTTCTTTGTCCCTCATCAACATTTAAAATCATCAGACTCTGTATCTCTTTTGTCAAGAACTATGAAGTTTCTGAGATATTACCCCACTTGCAGAGTTGTGTACTTTTTATAGGTGAATATTATAAAAATGCAAGGTATTGGATCAAGGAAAAGTGTTCTTTATTGATACTTATAACAAGATAGCCAGAGTAGCAGTTAAGAATTGGTGCTCCACTTCTAGACCTGAAGCAAAACAATGAGAGCTAATGGAATCTTTCAAAGTGGGTGGTAGGTTTCATTCCGTAGAGAGGAATGAGAAGAATGGATTGTTTTCATTTATATATAGAATAGAGTCACCAACTTTCACTCCCAAAAGGAGAGAGGAAAAAAAAAATGTTTTTCTCTTTTGAGACTGGTATGGAAATGGCCCTGGGTTCTCATCCTAACCTTGGAATATAAATCTATCTTTTCAAGGGCCAGATAAAACCTGAATGTCACTGTTTTTTGTTTTTTTTTTTAAGATTCGTTTATTTATTTTACCAAGAAAGTGTGCATATGTGCAAGTAGGTAGAGGAGCAGAGGAAGAGGGAGAGGGAGAGATTCTCAAGCAGACTTGCACTGAGTATGGAGCCCCACGTGGGTCTTGATCCTAGGACCCTGAGAACACGACCTGAGCCAAAACCATGAGTCTGTCACCCAAGTGATTGAGCCACCCAGGTGCCCCTGAGTGTCACCAGTTTTTAAGGCCCAGAAGTCTGTCCAAATTTGGGGATTCATCACTTTTGACATTTTGAGATACTGGTCATCTTTCTTGCACCTTGTGTCTTAACATAAGGACTTAGTCCATCTGCTATTTGGCTGTCTAAGAGAGATAAAATGTATTATCTTTCCAGGTCAGAGAAACTAGCTAGAGTGGCTATTGATCTAATTTGCATGATATGTGAAGAATGTAATGTTTCTGGGGAAAGTGAAAGCAAATATTCTCTGTATTTATAATTGTATACATTTCTGAGTTTCAGGAGGCTAGAGCTTTTTTCAAAGGCATTGAGAAATCCAAGGAAGCTTTTTTTCTTTCCCCATAAAGTCGTATTTTGCAATTTTCTTACTACCTTAAAGAATTTAAGATTCCCTTTCTCCTTCCCTCTCTCTCCTCTTCTTCTCTTTGTCTCATTCCGGCCATGAAACTTCTTTTATCTCCCTTCTCTTGCCAAAGTAGAACAGTAAATCCCTGCCCTTATGCAAGATTTTATCTAGTAGGAAGGTAGACAATAAACAAAATTAACAAATATGTGATAAGGGGATACCTGGGTGGCTTAGTGGTTGAGAACCTGCCTTCAGCTCAGGGTATGATCCTGGACTTCTGGGATCGACTCCTACATCAGGTTCCCTGCAGGGAGCCTGCTTCTCCCTCTGCCTGTGTCTCTGCCTCTCTCTCTCTCTCTCATGAATAAATAAATAAAATCATAAATAAATAAATAAATAAATAAATAAATAAATAAATAAGCTAGACAGTGATAAGTACTGAGGCAAAAATCATCTTATACCTGATGGAAATGAGACAGCTAGGTAGCCAGGTGGGTATGTGGTAGAAAAGCATTTCAGGCAGAGAGCACTGCAAATGTGAAGGCCTTGAAGAGGATTTGCATCTTGTGAGTAAGAGAAGGCCTGGGTGGCCAAAGGGAAAGTTGAGAGGAGAGCAGTACAAAGTTCATCTTTCTATTCAATATTAATTTCCCTTGTCAATCACAGGGAGTACCGTGGATGGTACCCTGTTGACAGATCATCAACACATTAACTGCATTAAATTTGATTAAACTTATATGCCCTCACCTAAAGAGTTGTGTCTTGGTAGATGAAAATAAAAGTGAAGAAAAATGAGAGATCTTGGCTTTGATAGTTTAAACCTCCTTGGAAAAAAGCAGCATTGAAAACACGTAATTGAGATTTGTCAACTTGTGTTTTCTTCCATAACAATTTAGCTCCTAAAACTTGTACATTTTTTTTACTGATCAAAATTATTTTCTTTAAATGTGATTTTCAAAGACCAAATAAAAAGTTAGAAATATTCAACATTTGATTTGGCATTACTATCCACTTTTTATTATAAAGTTTAAAGGCCTATTTTTCTTACTGACAGTGACATTCTTTTCATGATTAAGTATTTAAACATCACTTATTTTGAGTGAGATTATAGGGGAAGGTTAAAATATCATCTTTGTAAAAACAAGTTGCATCATATTTATTAAGATTTTAAAAATATATGCAATTATATTCAAATGTATCATTTTTCCTTGCTAAAAAAATATGACTAAAAATTTGAAAGCTAAGAAGTGATTTGGATCAAAATCTTGAAAATAAGGAATTAAATGAATCAAGTAAATGTGGACTTAGCAAATTCTACAGTCTATATTAGATAAGGTTATTTAATACAAATAAAAGTTTGTCATCACAGAAATGTTATAAAAATATGACATTACTAGGCTCATTACCTTGAGAGATAGTGCTAGAAATGTAAACTAATTTAAAAAGTTTAGACAAATGAATCAAGTCCAAAATCTTGTATCTCTTACAGTGTTATACTCTGTTCAGTTTTCAAAACTGATATCTAAATATACCTTTGCATTTTTCAGTGGCAAATCTCTATTGATCATAGGCTAAGTGGGAAGAAACATGAAAATGAACTTGTGTGGCAATGATTTTATTTGTCTGTGACATCTTCTGTTGATTCACTATTAATTATACCATTATTCAAAGTAGCAAACTCTTATATTGAAGGAGAGAAACACAAGAAGTTTAATTCAAGGAAATGAAATTATCTTAGTTATTAAACAGGGGAGACTATATGGACTAGAAGAAACCAGCAAAATTTAATAGAAATCCATAAGAAAGGAGAATGAGTCTTCATTGTGTTTATTTTTGAAAGAAAGCCAATGGGTGAGTAAATAATCTTCAGTCAACTGTTAGAGAAAATGGCTAAAACTGAGCTGGGCTAAACCATTGTCAGTACCCCCAAGTACAGACCACTTTTAGAATAATAATATTATAATGAAAAAAAGCCACAGGCAATTGAACTAAACAATAATTAAGGATGGGTGTCATGAGTGTTAACTAATTCTTTCTGGGCAATTTTTGGGACAAGAAGTAGGAAGAGTTTGTTTAGTTGAGCATAGATAACCTTAGAAGCTGACCTTAGAATAAAAAGGAAAAAAAAAATTGTTCCAAACATGCGACCACAAGAATGATTAGATTCTGAAGATCTTGTGTCTTTTGGTTGCCTGGTTATATTTTATGAATACATGCACATACAAGTCTGAGTAATCCCATCTGGAAATGGAACACTTCCTTCTTCTGAAAAATTTTTTTTTAGATTGGCTTGCATTATTAGTTGTTATATTAGCTGGCTTCCTTATTTTCTTTCTCTGACTCATATCTTCACAAAGAAAGCAAGGGAGTAGAAAAGAAAGGCTCTGGAATCAAAATGCAAAAAATAAAGTGAAATTGTTTTAGAGAGCAAAATATATAGTTAAGCTTTGTGTCCCAAGTACCTGAGCAAGAGGTATTATTAGTACAGTTGTTCAAGTGGCCACAAGTATGGGCCCAGTAACTTTTAAATCCTGAGTTATAATATGATAAAAGATTTCCCTGGGGGACATCTGGGTGGCTCAGTGGTTGAATGTCTGTCTTTGTCTGAGAGCATGATTCCTGGGTCCTGGGATTGAGTCCCGCATCAGGCTCCCTGCAGGGAGCCTGCTTTTCCCTCTGCCTGTGTCTCTGCCTCTCTCTGTGTCTCTCATGAATAAATAAATAAAATCTTAAAAAAAAAAAAGATTTATCTGGATCATCTGCAACATCAGAAGTAGGAAGATTTATAAGAAGTTTACACATACTATTGGTTTAGCAGAAAGACTTCATTTCAAAAGATCAAGAGTACCAAGATCAAGCCTTGTTCATTCTTGTGATGCTTTCCCAAATGTCTCCCTGCTATGCCAAACCCACTCTTTGATTCTTTCGAGTCTTTTCCCTGGGCTAAAATCCTTTTCCTTTAGTATTTCCCTTCCTTTCCTTTTGAAATTCATAGAGAATATTGAAAGTAACCAATTATGAAATATTTGAAACTGAAAGTAAGGTATACTTGAACATGAAAAGTTATGGCAAGATTAACATAAATGTAGTTAATCCATTGGAAAACATACCTTACATGAATCAAAATGCAACATAACATACGCATTAATTTTTTAATTGATCATGTCTATATGAACTGCTCATATCTGAGGGGTTAGGAAGATATCATAAAGCTCTATATCTGCCTATAAGGCATTTGCATTTAGTTTGAATAATATACTGTTACACTAGAAAGATTCTTAGAATAATCCTGACAAGTCTGCTTATTTCCCAGACTCTTAATTTGCTCATGGTTGTAGAGCTAGTTCTCTGCTCCTCCTCTATTCTCCAGAAATTGTATTTTTCGTTTAGGACCTTTTTTTTTTTTTTTTTACCTTCATCATAGGCTCATTAATGTTCTATGTTATGAAAGTATCCCAAGGCCATCCATAGTGCTTAACATCAGGGCTAACGTGAAAAGCTGAAGGTCAAAATAGAAAGTGTGACAATACTATTGTTTGCCAGAGTTTTTAGAGAAAGTTCAATTTTATTTATGTGCAGGCTACTACTTAATCATTTTGCATGGATGCTGCATATTTCCTTTTTTATTATATATTCTATTTAGTGCCTCAAAATGTATTCATTGAGAAATATTGCTTATTTAATGACTTTTTCAATGACTTAACAATTGGTATTAACATTTGGGTGATATTAAAGCCAACAGTTAGTTATCCAAACCCAGTTAAAAGGAGAAAGTTTTATTATCTAATATGAATGCTAGGAGGTGATTTATATACTGAATAGTTCAGAACATGTCCTTGAACAATTGTAGCTGCTTATTTTTTGTCATCTTTCTGGCAGGTGCCAAATTGTAATGCTTAATGATACAACTTAAATTAACTAAAATGAATCCTTGTGGAAAAACATAATACCTGCTTGGTACAAGGGAACTGATTATATTGCCTTCATTTACACAGAAGTTATTCATAATTCATTGACACCCTCTCATTACTCAGTTATGTTTTTTTTTTTTTTTTGAGCAAATGGGAAAATATAGAACTTTGTGCAGGTGTTCATGCTTTTTATGCCATATTGAATAGAGTGGTCAAAAAGCTGCTCTTAGCTCCTGGAAATAACTAAATAAACTTTATAACTAACCAACATGCAAAAGCACTTTGAGGATATATAAGAGCATAGCTTCTTCTAACAGTGTTTCTCCAAACATTTATCTTTAATATGAATTTTATTTAAATAGCTTAAAATGCATGGAAAATGATACTAAAATATAGAAAAAAAGATTTGTGGCAATGGTAAATTAGAGCAGAGCATGGCATTTTATAGAATATTTGAAGGTTATAGATTTTTTAAATCCTTAATTAAATCAATTATAAGAAAGTAGATGCAAAGTGTCAGAGTTTGAAATGTAGATAAATGCATATTAACATGTAGAGAGAGTAAAGCATTGAATTTTAAATTAACTACAAAAATGGAAATCATTTCCTTTATCCCCACATTTTTCTTCTTTTCTATTATAAAAGATCCCATTTATAGGCTATAAGAGGAATTAATAGTAAAGCTATTTAAAATGTGCAGCTTAATTAATTATTTTTACTCTAATCTGTCCTTGGGCAAAATACTTCCAAGTGGAAGAATTTGTTAGCCTAAAAGCCTCTGAGTTGGAATGCTGCTTGAAAAATCACAGGAGTGAAAACTAGTCAATTGGGTAATCATTTTAATTGCCAAAACTGGTCATTAAGAAGGCCTTCCAACCAGACACTGACTTCGAAGTATTTGATTTAGTGGTTTCGCGTAGTTTATGTTGTCTTTGTTTTTTGAAGACAACTTTACCAGGATTGGGAGATTGACCTCTTATTTTCTACCCTTTCTTCCAGGGAGTGACCTTCATCAAATCTAAATTATCCAATCTAGAAGGGAACAAGAACTCAGGAGATTCTATAATTTTTATTTAGAAAATTAAGTAAATCCGATGCAAGGATAATTTCCTTCAATTTACACATTTTGGGTGATTAGTGCTTGTTGTTCTTGTTTTGCAAGTGTTTAAAGGGATTGAAAGATTTTAAATTCTCTGATCTCCCGCAAAATACTGTATAACTTGTTGGATCATAAACAATGAGAAATAATTGCCTTAGTGAAGACACTAGAACTGATTTTTAAAAAGTTTCTTATTATTTTCTTAAGTGTACAGAATTTCATGTGCAAATTTAATTCCTTTAAAAATAAATATACAGAGTCACAATTAAAAGAAAATGTAATGTAAAAAGAAAAAGTAAATAAGTAAATATTTTCCATATGGTTAAGCATCTGACAAATTGAGTTTATTTTTTGAGATAATAATAATGATGATGATGATGATTATAATCCCCTTCACCTATTTCACCCATTCTCTACCCCCACCCCCCTACCATGTGTCTCCTTCCTCTGGTAATCATTTGTTTGTTATTCCTAGTTAAGACTATTTTGGGGTTGTCTCTCTCTCTCTTTTTTTCCTTTATTCATCTGCTTTGTTTCTTAAATTCCACACATAAGTGAAATCATATGATATTTGTCTTCCTGACTTACCTTTTTCACTTAGCATAATACCTTTTAGGTCCATCCATGTTGTTGCAAATGGCAAGATTTCATTCTTTCTTTGTGGTGGAGTAATATTATGTTGTATATACATACTACATATTTATCCTTCATCTTTTAATGGATTTGATTCACTTGATTTGCTTCGATAGGTTGGCCATTGTAAATAATGCTTCAGTAATTATAGGGCTGCATATATCTTTTTGAATTAGTGCTTTTGCTTTCTTTGGATAAATGCCCAGTAGTGGAATTAATGGATCATATGGCAATTCAATTTTAAGGTTTTTAAGGAACTTCCATACTGTTTTCCACAGTGGCTGCACCAATTTGCATTCCCACCAACAGTGAACAGGGGTTTTAAAAATATACATGTTGTCTAAGGGTAAAAGAAGTTATTAGCATTTTAAGCATACAGAATGAAAGATTCTTAAATTTTCATTTTCAATATTTTATAATTGCATGGTTTAAATTATGCTGTGGGTCATAGTATAGTCCTTAAAATTTTAATTCAGAAAAAAATCATATATAAAACAACTTTGTTATGTGACATATTAATAGTAACCGTAAGTTTTTATATAAAATCATGATTAAATATATATTTTATATACATATATGTAACATGTACATAATAAAGAATTAGAAGGAAATGGGATACAATCACTATATTTTTCTGTATACTATCATCTCAGAAGCTGGAGTGAGAAAGTCTTCCTCTTGGTGCCTTGGTTTTTCCTCTGGGAAATGAAACACAAAAAATCTAAGTAATGCTATCTTATACTGCAGATAAATTACATTAATGTGTCTTGAAAGACAGACTTTTAAAAATATATGACTAAGTCTTTCAGGATAATAATGTTTCTGAAACATTTCTTATGACTGGTTTTAAGTTAGGCTGAAAAGCTCAAATTTTGATCTCTCCTACAATGCAGCCCAGCTTTTATTTGAAATATTTCTTCTGATCATAAACAATTAAAAGGGGAAGACTGTCTCAGAGTCTATTTGACTTGCTTTCTCCTTATTTTTAATTAAGGAATATACATGGCAAGAAATTCTTGATATTTTTGATATTTATGTTTCCATCTTCAAATATTATAATGCTTAAGGAGGAAGAGCCATTGATCAATGGAACAAAAAGATCTTAATTTTTATGCTGTAGAGGTTAAGTATTTTGGAGGTCAGCAAAATCTCTTAGTAGTGAATATCAAGTAGCTTTCACTGATTTTTTTTCTTCCTAATATGGAATACAAATTATTTACTGGATACATGAGTATTCATATTTCAGTGTTTGCTTTTTGAGTATTATACACAATAGTATTGAGAATGAACTTGATAAATGTATGTTGAAAATTCCTCTTATACCATTTGGAAATAGCATTCATATGATTTATTTGATTAAAGTAGTATGAAATTCTAATAGAAAACATGTCTTACTAGTCTATTGTCTGTGGAAGACAATGTATATCGCTGAAGTAAATACCTAAAGGGTTATTAATTTGCTCCTAGATTACAGAGAAAGTTTGGAGGAAAACTGAATGGTTAGAGTTCATTACAAAATTGATGAAATAGAAAATCTTAATTCATAAGAACATCGAGTAGAAGAGTTCATGTTGTAACAAGATACCGACTTCATCTACTCAAAGCTCCTATTACCCATATGCAGTCATGCTTTAACATTGCTTATTTTGAGGTCACTGGGGTGGCTCAGTTGGTTAAGCCTCTTACTTCAGCTCAGGTTATGATCTCGTGGTCCTGGGATCAAGACCCACAACGGGCTCCTTGCTCAGCTTTCTCCCTCTCCCTTTGCCTTCTGTTCTCTCTCACTCTCCCTCTCTCTCTCTGTCAAATAAATAAATACATACATACATACATACATAAATTCTTTAAAAAAAGTGAGAATTACCCTGCATCCTAGCAATTATACTATTAGGTATTTACCCAAAAGGTACAAAAATACTGATTTTTATCAGTGTGCTGGCAATAATATCAGCATTATCAACAATAGCCAAATTTGGGAAAGAACCCAATTATCCATCGACTGATAAACAGATAAAAAAAGATATGTGTGTGTGTGTATTGTATGTAATGGACTATTACTCAGTCATCTAAAAGAATGGAATCTTGTTATCTGCAATGATGTGGATGAAGCTAGAGTGTATTAATGCTAAATGAAATGAGTCCATCAGAGAAAGATAAATACCATATGATTTTGTTCATATGTGGAATTTAAGAAACAAAACAGATGAACATAGAGGAATGAAAAAAAGAGAGAGAGAGGGAAGAAAACCATAAGAAACTCTTAACTAGACAGAAAAAGCTGAGGGTTGCTGGAAGGAAGGTGGATGGTGGATGGGCTAAGTGGGTGATGAGTATTGAGGAGGACACTTGTGATACACACTGGATGTTATATATAAGTGATGAATCACTAAATTTTACTCCTGGAACCAATATTACACTGTATGTTAACTTACTAGAATTTAAGTAAAAAATTGAAACAAAAATAAAATAAAATTGCTTATTTTGTTTAATAAAATTTCCTTCAGTGAATACAGAATGAGTCAACTCTATATTACTGGCAAATTATTGATACAACATCCAAAGCAGCTTTCTCTCTATTGGTTATCCTATCCACCTCTCTTTCCTCGGAAGGTTTAAATTCTTACAAATAATGAAGAATCATCAGAGTTATTATTTTATCAGAAGGAAACAGAACATAGGCTTTTGGCTGCCCAAGTCAATCTATTAATCTTTCTCACTCTATGTCTTTTCATAAATTGTGGATGAAGCATATACTTCATCATTGCCCTGGATTCAGCTATGGCAGGTGGTTACAATAGCTTTAAACTTTTCTGAATATTTTGTTTTGAACATAATTCAAAGAAAGCAGTATTCCTAATATTAAAACACAATTGAAAGTACTGTAAAATGCCGGCATAATGGATCAATCTTCTCGGGAAATCTTTTTGATTAAAACATTCCATTTTCTGAGTAACACCCTGTTTTGTAGGTTTAAATCAGTAAAGTCACACTGGCAGACAGGAAGGTGGCTGCACCATTAAGAAGACATTAACCCACTTCCCAAGGTTGAGCTTTATAATTGTGAACTGCCAGAACAGTGTTGCTTTCCAGATTCATTTTTCCTTCAGAAATATTCAGTGAACAATTTTTAAAAATGATTATGACAGATAAAAGGAAAATGTGTTTATAGAGCTTGAGCTTTTTAAGCAATAGCTGAATAAAATAGAAAAATACCAAGGTTGATTTCATGGACTCCTTTACTATTAACAGTCTCTATGATTACTCCACCTATCTTTTGATAATCTCTGAAGTCTTTATTAGTCTAACTCTCTTGTCTTTAGCTCACTAGCTCTGTGTGTGTGTGTGTCTGTGTGTGTGTGCACGCGCGTGTGAGAGAGAGAGAGATAGAGAGAATAGAACATTTAGGGCGTCATGAGTTGGATACAGGAAACCTTATTTTCTAAACTTGGTTCTGGAACTTACTTGGTGCACTTTGAAGCTATTTCCTGGTATTAAAATACATGAAAATTATTTTTGAAAATTATTAAATATATTTTAACATATTAAAAATATATTGAAAATCTTATATCATGGGGTAATTATATTAAGGACAACTAATTTAAGTTTCTTCTCTTACATTTAACATATTTATTTTACTTTTTTAACAAAAATTCTTAAAAGGCTACAAAAGTAGACAGAATAGTGCAATGTATCCCATGTACCAGTCACCTAACTTCAGTAGTTGTTAATATATAGTAAGTTTTGCTCCTTAAATACCTCCTCACACTTGGATGATTTTGAAGCATATCTTAGGCATTTAAACATTGCATCTGTAAGAATTTTAGCTTGTAACTGTAAATGATAGGCAATTATTTTCCTATATTTAGTTTTCATAGTCAAAATACTTTTATTGTATCTTAAATAAACTTCCTTAATTCATCATATTATTCAGTTAAAATATTTACAATTGTTTTTTTTAAATTGAGTCTGAATCATAATTTATATAAAACAAATTCACTGAATTTAAGTATACAATTTAGTGACTTTCAAAAAATGTGGAAGATCGTATAATTACTACCACAATCATTGTACATTTCTATCACTTCACAATGTTTCCTCATATACTTTCATTGGCTAGGACATATGATTGGTGCATGTTTAATGAAAAAAAAAACCTGTTAGTTTTCCAAAGTGACTACACCATTTAACTGACCTACCAATGGTATATGAGAGTTTCAGTTACTCCTCATTCTCACCCACTCTTAGTATCTCATTGTGGCTTTAATTTGCATTTTCTTATGCTAATAATGTTGAGTATCTTTTCATGTGGGTACTGTCCACTTGTTTATTTTCTTTATGAAATAGCTGTTAGCATCTGTTTTCGGTCTTTATTTACCTAATTTTAAAAAAATTGCCTACTTATGACAATCCTAAGGTGTTTATTTTTTTAATTTACTTTGATTCTAAGTACTTTGCCTGAAAAATATGATATACATATTTTCTCCTACTCTGTGGCTTGCCTTTTATTCATTTATTTTTTTCATTTCAGTAATATATCTGAAGGGAAAAAAGTTTAATTTTGATGAATTTGAATTTATCAGTTATTTCTTTTATGGTTCATGCTATTTGTATTTATCTAGGAAAATTTTGACTACCTGAAGATAAAAAAAATATCTTATTCTATTTTCTTTCAGAAGTTTTATAATTTTAAGGGGAAACAATTCAGGCTTTCACCAATAAGTAATATGTTAGCTTTATTGTATTTATTGATATCCTTTAGCAATATTATGAAATTCCCTTCTATTTCTAATTTGCTGATGTTATCAAGAATGGGTTTTCATTTTCATCAAATGCTTTTTCTTCATCTATGACATGATATATGTTTATTCTGCTTATTTCATTTATATATATACTGAATTATAATTAATTGCTTTTTGATTATTAAAATAATCATGGATTCCTGAGATAAACTATGTTTTATCATCATGAGTTTTTGTTTCCATACATGATATCTGAATTATTAATTTATTGTTTAAAATATTTGCATTGATAGTCATAACAAATATTGATATGTAATTTATTTCCTTGTAATGTCTTTGTTAGATTTAGGTGATATAGATATATAGATATAGATATAGATATAGATATAGATATAGATATATAGATAGAGATAGATATGTATGAGTAGTACCATGCTAACATAGGTATGTTAGGCTTATTATATATATAATATATATAATATAGGTATATTATACATAGGTATGTATGACTACTTCATGTGTTTTTGTGTATTTTTGTAAAAACCAAAATGTATTATTTTGATGTATAGTCTTTAAATTTATTTTTTAAGAGCAGATATTGTATTTTGCTCTTTTTTTCTTTTTCTTACCTCTATGCTGTCATAATTAAGGGCATTGTTCCTGGAGCTTAGAATCAAATCATGTCTCCATGACTTCTTCCTTCTCTTCTTCCTTCTTTTTCTTTTTAACAGATTGATTAAAATATCATTTCATACCATACAATTCACCCTTTTAAATTGAACATGCAATAAAATGCTTTTCGTATATTCATAGAGTTGTGCAATCATTATCACAATCAATTTTAGAGCATTTCATCACACTACGGAGAAACCTTGCATCCTCAGCCATTGATCCTCGGCCTTCCCTCCTCCTATCCATTGGCAACCATGAATCCATCTACTACTGTCTCTACAGATTTGTCTATTCTGGATATTTCATATAAATAGAACATATGGTCCTTTGTTACTAGCTTTTTTCACGTAACAAATGTTTTTGAAGTTCATTAATTTTATTACATATATAATAGAGTATGAGAAAGGAATTGAGTGTGACAGTAGAGGGAGTCAGGTTGTTGTAGGGAAATCAAGATAGGTCTCCCTAATTGAAAAAAGTGATTTTGAGCTAAAGGGGTGAACCAGTTGGCCAGGTAGCTATTTTGGGCACCAGTCTCTCAGGCAAAGGGAGCAGCCTGTGTGAAACTTTATATGTGCTTTGTATATTTGAGACACAATCAGATCACTGTGACCAGGATAGAGAGAGCTTGAATATAGAGAATTGTAGGTGATAATTCCAGAGAGGTAACAGGGATCAGGTCATATAAGACATCATAGACTATTTCAAGGATTTTGAAGGGTCTTGAAAAAGATTAGATGTATAGACACACTCACATCTGGTTGTAAGAATGTTGTTACTTTTTAATTACATTTTGTGTGTTCATGTTAATTTTTTTGTTTTGAGTTTTTGTTTCATTTAATTGACTTCTATTCAATAAGATGAATTTTAAATTAAGACACATTTCTACAGTATGTTTCTTAATTTTAAAGATTATAGGCAATCACACTTAACTGTTTAAGACTTTTTGCAATTCTAAAATTAAGCGGCATTTTACAAGACTGTATTATCACTCAAGAAACTGATGACAGTGTTTACTTCCGAGGAAAAGGATGTGAGGTTGGAAGTTAGAGGTGGAAAGGAGTATGTGCAGGATTATAGCAATTGTTAAAAATAAGTTCAACTCATTTTGTATGTAAATTATGCTTTGGTAAAGTCAGTTTAAAAGAAAACTATATGTAAAGAAGATGTGGATATGAAAGTATATACAGATCCTATAGTAGTTTTAATTGAGTTTTTATTTTTTCAACACTTATGTCTTTTAATTTAATTAATAAAGAGGAATTTTAAGATGATGTTAGTATGTATTTATGAAAATTCAAATAGATTTTTATTAACTCACCTTGCTACCAACATATAATTTTATAAATAAGTTCACATTTACTAAAGTGACTTTGGAATAGCCAATGGCCATGTATAAAATTTAACAAATATAATGTATCAGTAATATAGTAATATCATATATTATAATTTTATATATCAATAATAATATAATATTAATAAATAAAAAGGCTTAAGTAAACATTTTGGATATAACTTTCTTTTTTTTTTTTAATTTTTTTTTTGGATATAACTTTCAATCACAAATATTTCATTACTTTCTCAAAGTGACTTTTGACAAATCAAATAAGGTTTTTTGTTGTTGTTGTTTTGTTTTGATTAGCAATCATGAAACTGTTTAGAGCAATATGATCCAGAGAGATATAAGAGATATAACATCTCTCCTTATATAAACAACAAAACGTTTTGATTTCCAAAACTGAAAATCAGTTGTAGTTTTTTTTTGTTTTTTTTTTTAAGATTTTATTTATTTATTTATGAGACACACAGAGAGAGGCAGAGGGAAAAGCAGGCTCCCTATAGGGAGCCTGATGTGGAACTCGATCCCAGGACCCTGGGATCACAACCTGAGCCAAAGGCAGACACTCAACCACTGGGCCACCCAGGTGCCCCTCAGTTGTGGTTCTAACACTTTAGGAAAGCCAGCTTCAATGTAATATGACTGCTTAATTAAAATCACTGTTTTTTAATTTTCTCTCAAAATAAATAAATTGGTGTAACTTTTGTGGCTCTTAGTAGAAATTTCCAGTTGACATGCAACCAAGAAATGAAGTGAAACTCAAGGATTTTACCAAAACAGATATTAATTTTACCTCTAAGCATAGGTTTGAAGATGTGATAATCACGGAAGTTGAAAAGGCATTGTTTACAAATGGAAATCTATTGTAAAAGTTTATTTTTAAGTTGATTCTTTATCATTTGTAACACTTTGGAAAATAAGAATGGGACTCAAAGAATTTGAAAATACTTATTTTACAAGCCTATCTCATTGCTACCATGTCATGTGAAAATAATTACAGCAAACATTTATGAAAGCTAATATGTAACCATGCTAAATGTTTTGTATTATTTAACAGGTTTTAAAATTTTATGATATATATTCTGTTTTCGTTAAATAAGAAGAAAAAGAGGCCTGGAGAAGTGAAATAACAAGTCTCAGTTTGCATGATAAGAAAAGGTTCGAAAACAGACCCAAATATTCTGACTTCAGAGACCAGGGTGATAATCTTAGGCTATTCTTTCTTTTCAAATGTAGCATTAAATTAGTTTCTACCCTGCCCATGTACAGTTTTATTCAGACATATGCACACTGGAAAGCACATCTTCATTAATACAAACAAGCATCCTTTTGTGCAGGACACCTCTTTCTTTCTTTCTTTCTTTCTTTCTTTCTTTCTTTCTTTCTTTTTTTTTTAAATCTTTCTTTTTTTCTTACAATGTAGCATCTAAGATAATATTTGATTTTTGTTAGATATTCAGTAAATCCCAATTTGAAAAATTAAGACTGGCATTTTAGTATAACTTTGACATATGAGGTTTTGATTTAATATATACTTCTTTGACTACCTCTTCACTTTTTCTAGTAAAATATTAAAATGCCAGGAGAGTTTTATTTAGACAATGATCTAGAGAGTAACAGCATTGAAATATTTATCAAAGGCATGAATGTGATCCTGAGAAGATTATGCCTACAGTTCTTCGGTAGAACACAAATTTAGTAATACTGTTTTACAAAGAAAAGATTATATCTTTGGGTACACAACCAAATAAAGCACAAAGCTGAGTTCAAAGTTCATAAAAATATACCTTTATAAAAATAGGAAGTGAAAGAAAGAAACCCAAACACAAGAAGCAAGGTTTTCTAATCACTGTTTTATGAACTGATTTGATAATCATCGCATGTTAAATATGTTCTATTCTAAGCACTTGAGTCACAGAAACGAAAAGATAGAATTGTTGCTTTCAAATATTTTAGCCTTGCCAGGGATATGGATAAAATATAAGCCCTTATGAAATTCTCTGTTGAGTGTCACAATAAATGTGTGTAGAAACTGTCTGGATATGCAGAGGAAGGAGTCATTTGGCTGTGGGCAGCAAGGAGAGAGTTCTCAAGGAAGTCACTCCTGAATGGGTCTCATGGTGGACATTTTTGGAAGGAATTCAGAGCAGAAATAACTTATGGAAAAATATATTCAGGTTTTCTTTTATGTTTACTCTTTATCAATACAGTCATCGTATGATTTTCAAACTGCCTAATATATATACCTTAGAATTTGGACAATTTAATACTGCAATCATATATGAAGGCACACAAAACATTAGAAAACTGCTCAAATTCCAGTTAGGACTGGCTATAACACTTCAGGGATATCACAGTTTATTCTTCTTTTTAGTCATCTCAGTGACCTTAAGGAATATCCCATCCTTTCTCTTTTCCTTAAAATAAGAGCAAGACTGAATCATTGCCTTTTATTTTTTATTATATATTAGAGGACTGAGTTCCAAGAAGCCAAATGGCTTATTTGGGGGGAAATAATTAGCCTCAGAATAGGGTTCCCTTCTACTACTTCTTTCAGGCGTATCCTTGAGATCTTTTCCTTGCTTTCTTCCACCTGTTTTCGGCCCCCAGAAGACTTTCTTGGAGTCATCTGACTTGTCCACTGGCATCTGGTTGAGTATAGTCAAAAGAGAAATCAGAAAGAGAGAGTATAAAATCAAAATAATTCATTCTCTAATCTTTCTCTAGGATGGGTTTACCTCTTTAACTGAGGCTGGTAACACAATAGGTGGTCTTTTAGAGGATTGCTGTGAATGTTGTTCTTTTCAAATTTGGTTGGACACTAAGGACGTTTTGATACTTCATATTTTTCAAACACACTCATCAGGCAACTTAAATGCAGCCAGCTATTCTGAAATTAGATATTTCTCAGTTATGAGTTGCTGATTTACCACATCACCATTCTCTCCAAAGCTAAAGCAACAGCAGATGTTTCTTTGCAACCTATAACACTTTGTCATGCCTGACCATATAGCAGGGGCCAAGTTGTTATTTCTCTTAATGATCGCTTACCATCTTGTCAGTGAGGCAGTCAACTAGGGTGTTTGGGAAGCTTCCTATTTTCTTGGCTTTTAAATCATTTAGTTTAACATTTAGCATCTGGGTGTTGGAAATAAGTTGTCTGGTTTATAAAACTGTATTTTTGTATTCTCTCATTGGTTCTAGTGCTACCAATAAGGCACCAGGGAAGTTTCAAGGTGGAGAATCATATGATTAGTGATTAAATTCCTGACACATAATTTCAAGTCTATGTGGTATCACAAATTTAATTGTCTATCTAGAGGACACATGTGAGATTAAGTGACTGTATCAAGGAATGCATTTTCTAAATGACCATGAATTCTTATATTGAAACATGAGCCTTTTTATAGGTTCAAGGTGAAAATGCCTCAAAATTATGCCATAATGGTACATTACCATATAACATGGTAAAGTGCAGTTTTTGATGACAGAGCTTTTGAACTGTAAATGAAGATGCTGATTAGGCTTGCAAGGTGCAGTATTTGTGAACCTATGATAAAAATGTTTTAACTTGGAGATGAGAAAGTAAAATGTAGTAGGTTTCACATCTCTGTTCCACATGGAACTCTAACTGGTGGAATGAGATGTCTGGAGTCAGCTCATTCTTAGTAGACCCTATTGTACCCTATTAAAGCAACATGCATAATTATAGACTGGTTTTAATGTTACTTTTTTCCTCTTTCTCTGTGTCAGCAGAAGTAGAGAAGTAAACTACTAGACTCAATAAGTATTAAAATTCATAAAAATTGCTGTATGCCAAATAGACTTTTGGTACCATAGAAAAACTTTGTCATGAGACTAGCTATTTGTCCTTCATTAAAAAGACAACTAATTTTATTTACAACTAATTATTAGAATTTTGCTTTCATTCTTAGTGATTCATCAATGTGTATATTTTGTTCATGCAAAATATGATCCTGGATAGAAAAGGGAATCGAAGGTGTTACTATAGTTTCTAACTTGAAGGAACATGGATAAAATAATAAAGACAGTACATACATATATGCCAATATATGAAGAAGAATTTCTCTACTTTCTTTAACTAAAGCAAATTTTATATGTAGAAGGCTCAAATCACTCAGTAAATCTGTGACTGTGGGTTGATTGTTAAGCTTCAGTCCTTACCAGTGAAATGTGGAATGAAATGATCTCTCTCTGTTAATGTGAAGATTAAAATTAGGTTTGATACATGTATTATGTACCTACCCCATAAATTGTAAGCATTTGTGAAGTGTTAGTTTGTAATATTTACCAGAAAAAAAAAAAGGTAAAAAGACGAATGAATGAATGAATGAATGAATGAAATGAAAAGCCTCATGAGTTTTGATAAAAAGTAAATTAGGAAGTGCTTCATTTGCAAATACTGCTCTAATATTTGTGTTCTTCACCCTTCTTAAAATATCAAGTGTTACCCTTTTTTCTGGTCAAATGCAGCTGATCTTAATTGGTCTCTCTGCAGCTTTTTTGTTTTTATCAAATCTGCTCTCTACAGTAGAAGCAGAATAATCTTTAAAACTACAAACCAATAAAACATGAGTTTTTAAAATTATTATTATTATTAATTATTGCTATAATTTTTGGAACAACAGTCAGATTGACAGCCTTGGTCTATAAGAAGGAAGGCCCTAAACATTTGCCCTTCTGCCCTTTCTCCTCAGGCTCTTCATGGGATCTTCTTAGATGTCTGAGCGACCCTCATGCTCCCTTAACCTTCATTCATTTCCCCCACATTTTCTGTTCCTCCTTACTCTTGACTCTCACACTGTGTATTCCCTCTGCCCAAAGCCCTTCCTTCTGTCTTTCTCTTTTCCTCTCCTATTGACTGTTTATCATTCTCTTTCTCAGGAAAATCTTCCCAGGTAGCTATCATTTTTATTCTCGTAGCAAACAATCTTTCCTTCATCATTTTGATTTAAAAAAAAATATTCATTAAAATTTAAAGTAGATACAAATCTTAAAGGTTGGCTCTTCTAAAGGAAGGAGTGAAACTGTTGGCTTAATCAGCTCAGGCTGCTATAACAAAATGACATAGACTGGGTAGCTAAAGCAACAGAAATTTATTTTTTACAGTCCTAGAGACTGAAAATCAAGATCAGGGTGCCAGCATGGTCAGGATCAGATGACAGCCCTCCTCCTGGCTTGCAGTGCTTGCTTTCTTGTGGGAGGGGGGGAAAAGGGAGAATAGAGACAGATATAAAAATATATATTCTTAAAAAAAAAATATATATATATATATTCTTAATTCAAAATGATGAATGATTATATCTCTGTGGTAAGATTATTTTCTTTAATTTTTCATGTCACATTCTCTCTTTTGGTGATCTCTTCATTCAACTAACAAGCATATACTCATATTTAAAGTATTGCTTTAGGGATGCCTGGGTGGCTCAGTGGTTTAGTGCCTGCCTTCGGCCCAGGGCATAATCCTGGGGACCCAGGATCGAGTTCCACATCGGGCTCCCTGCATGGAGCCTGCTTCTCCCTCTGCCTGTGTCTCTGCCTCCCTCTCTGTGTCTCTCATGAATAAATAAAATATTTAAAAAAATAAACTATTGCTTTATTCATCCACTGATTTCATAAAGAGTTGAGAACTATATGGGTAGGCCACCTATGGTTTAGGTTTAGAAGCAAAAACTAAATAAAATGACTAGATGATAAATCCACTAATTTCCCTTTTAATCCCTCTCTTTCCATCCTACCCCTGCCCCACTCTGTCCATGGGAAACACTGTTTTTTGTCACCATAGATTAGTTTGCATTTTTTTTTCTAGTTTATTTAAGTGGTATCTTATACTATATATTTCTTTTTTGTCTGGCTTCTTTCACTTGGCATAATTATTCGGAATCCATCCATATCATTACATGCATCAAATAGTTCATCTTTTTTTTTTTTCTCAATGGTATTACATTGTATGTGTTAAGGCAAAAAATATATTCATGACACTTGTTAAAAAACCAATGCAAGCTATTTTCAGAACCAACACAAGAGATAGAAGGAAGTATTGCAATGGAATTTTGTAGTAGAGGAAAGAAATGTGCTCAACACCAAACACAAGGAAAAGTAGAAATTTATAGTCAAGGAGCAGAGTGGGTTGTTAATGGATGGACACCTACTCAGAGGAAATATCAGAAGTAAGGGAAGATTCTAGGTACACTGACCTAACAAGATTCTTTTTTTTTTTTTTTAAGATTTATTTATTTATTCATGAAAGATACAGACTGAGAGAGAGGTAGAGACATAGGCAGAGGGAGAAGCAGGCTCCTTGTAGGGAGCCGGATGTGGGACTCGATCCCAGATCCTGGGATACCTCCCTGAGCCGAAGACAGGCACCCTGCCACTGAGCCACCCAGGTGTCCCAAGGTTCTTGGTAATGGCAAGCCAAAGTGATCAGACTCCACCGTGGGAGTACAAGGGATGAAGAATTTAGTCAGATATTGACAGTGATCAGATATCAAGAGTGGGGGATTCTGGCTAATCTGACTTAGTAAGATTTTTGCTAATGTTGAGTTTCTGAGGACATACCCAAGCATAGAATAATATGGATATATGTGATTTGTTTATGCATATATCTGCACATGGGCATTGAGTGGCTTCCAATCTATGCTTATTGTAGGTGGAGTTGCTATGAACATTTGTGTACAAGTCTTGATATAGATATATTCTTTAATTTTATTGGGTAAATAAACACTAGGAAATAGAAGGGTAGATCATATGCTAGTTATATGTTTAACTTTTTAAGAAAATGCCAAATTGTTTTCCATATTTGGTAGTACCATTTCCCATTCCTACAAGTTCTTCCATAACCTCACCAACACTTGGTTTGCTGGCCATTTTAACTTTATTCTAAGAATGGTGCAGTAATTTTATTTCCCTAATGTCTAATGATGCCAATAATCTTTTTTTCTATGCTTATTTGCCACGTATATACATGAATAAAGTGTATTCTTTCTTGAATAAAGTGTCGCTTCAAAAATGCTTCCCATTCTTTATTGGATTATATATTCATTATATTTTTGAGTTTTGGTAGGTTTTTTTTCTTAATATATATCCTTTGTTAGACCTAAGATTTGCAAATTTTTTTAGTTTGTGACTAACCTTTTCATTGTCTTACCATTATCCTTTGAAGTGTAGAGGTTTTCTAATTTGACTGAGTTCATTTTATAGATCTTTTTGATCAATCATGGTTTTGATGTCATACCTAAGAAATATTTGCTTACCCCACGATCATAAAAATTTTCTTCCATATTTTTCTTTAGTTTTAAAGTTTTAAATTTTTCATTTAGGTCTGTGATAAATTTCCAGTTTATTTCTTAATAAGATGATAGTTTAATTTTTGTGTATGCATATTTATTTATTCAAGTATCATTTGCTGAAAAAACTATCCTTTTTAAAAAAATTGTCAAAAATTAGTTATTCGTAAATGTATGGGTCTGTTTGTGAACTCTCTCATCTGTTTCACGGATGTATTTCTCTTTTTCTAATACTACATATATCCTCTTGGTAACTGTCAATTTATTATGTCTTGAAATGAAGTAATGTTAATCAACCAACTTTTTTTGCCATTTTTATGTATACAAAATATTTTGCATTTCCATATGAAATTTAGAATCAGCTTGTCAATTTCTAGGAAATGTCTGCCGGGTTTTAATTGGGATTAGGTATAATTTACCAATTTGAGAAGAGATGACATCTCAATAGCTTGAATCTTACAAACCATGAATAGAATATATCTCTTTATTTTTTCAGGTTTTTATTAGTTACTCTTAACAAAATTTTATAGTTTTTAGGTTCTTGTACATATTTTTATATAAGTTACTAAGTATTTATTGTTTGTTGATACTACTGTATAAGTTTTCTTATATTAATTTTCAATTATTTATTGTTAATATACAGAAATTTTTATAGCAACCTTGTGTCCTATAGTTTTACTAGATATATTAGTTATCCTAAGCAGGTTTTTTTGTTTTGTAGATTCTATTGAATTTTTTTATGTAGAGGATTAGATTGTGTTATCTGAAAATAAATACAGTTTGATTTCTTCCTCCTCTCCCATCTGGAAAAAAAAAAATGTTTTCTTGCCTTATTATTCTGCCTAGAAACTGTAGGACAAATTTGAGTAGAAGGGAGAGTGATCATTCCTATTGTTCCTAGTTTAATATCTATTCTGAGTCTTTATCAGGAACTGATGTTAGATCTTATAAATAATTTCTTTGCATTTATTAAGATCTTCATATGTGTTGTCACTTTTGTTTTGTTAATATGGTAAATTATACTGTTAGTTTTTTTAATGTTAAATTAATCTTTATTTCTGGGTTAACCCCCCCTTCATCATTATGTATTATCTATTTTATGCTTCTCAAATAGCCATTTATTTTAAATTTTATTGATTTTTCTCTATTGTTTTTTCTGTTTTCTATTTCTTTGATTTCTCTACTTTTATTTTCCTTTCTATACTTTAGGTTTAACTTTTTTATTGTTTTCTTCTAGTTTTTTAAGATGGACACTGAGGTCATTAATTTGAGACATTTCTTTTTCTTTTGTATCTTGTCTTATAGTGGCTTAGTGGCAAATTTTTCATATTTCCACTAAAATACCTGAGCTGTGTTCTGGGAAATGGTTAAGCTATTTGGAAACAATTTGATCCTTTGAGTTCTTCCTTTAAGTTTTGTTAGACAGGAGTAAACCAGAGTTAGTCTGGGGTTAATTTTTATTTCTCATTGCTGAGGCAAGACTCTTCTAGGTACTCTATTCAGACTCCCTATGAAGTGGAAAGTTTTCAAGTCTGGTTGGTATTAACAGGCACAATTCATGGACCTGTGTGAATTTTGGAACTCTTCTCTCTGATCCTTTTGTATAGCCCTTTCATCAACCCAAAGTTGCTTCAGATGTGTGTGCTTGTGCTTAGTACTTGGCTGACTATTCTAGGAGAACCCTTTGCAGATATCTAGAGTTCTCTTTATGTTACATTCTCTTCTCTGACACTCTACCCTGTGAGATCTAACCTATTGGCCTCCTTTAATTCTCAGCCCTATCCCTCTCAGGGAGTTGTCTAGGTTCTGTTGGGTTCTTTTGTACTTTGGTGCTACCTGAATCTCTCAGGCATTTAGCCATGGCCATCATGAGACTCACTCAGTTTATTTCCTAAGTTAATTAGGAATCATTGTCCTTTCTTACCTTATGTCCAATGTGCTGAAAAGACTTGTTTTATATATTTTATTCATTTTTTAGTTGTTTTATTCAGAAGATAAATCTAGTCCTTTAATATGGTCTAAGTGGAAGTTTGGTCATTACTTTTAAACTTTTATTGCCAATTCATGTATATCTGGTTTAGTTATTCATGGTGAACGATTCCTGAAGGAAAAACCTGAGTCTTATAGTTCTTTATATTCCTTTTATAGTTCTGATAGCTTGATGAGTGTTCACTGGATGACTGATGATTCTTATTAAAGGACAGTGCTTATTAGTAATCATCTCATATTTTTGACCTGGTGATTTTGTTTTATAATACTGAAAAAATGCAGTTGTTTATATGAACTAAATGATCAGTAAATTGTGATATACTGAAAATATTAAATAAACACGTTATAAAAACTAATAATGATTCAAACAGTTAAAATAAACTATAAAGAATTTTATGATACATTTAGTAAGATGCATCTTTTAAATGATGATTTTCATTGATTAAATGCAACTAATCTTAATCTTTAAAAAAAACTTTTTGAAGCAAAAATAGATGTGGAGATAGAAATGTCTATATATTCATTTAAAAAAAAACATATATTTAAATTTATTTCAGGTGATTGTCAAATCTGGTCCAGGAACTTTCCTCAGTTTGGCTGTTTATGACAATTATATCTTCTGGTCAGACTGGGGAAGAAGAGCTATTCTGCGTTCCAACAAGTACACAGGAGGAGATACAAAAATTCTTCGTTCTGATATTCCACATCAACCAATGGGAATCATAGCTGTTGCCAATGACACCAATAGCTGTAAGTTACACTAGAAACTTAATGTATTTCTTAATTATATAATCTTTGCAAAAAATTATGTTTTCCAGTAATACTTAGTTGATTTTTTTTAACGTTCCTGTAGATAGTGTTCAGGATTTGCCTATTCAGTATATTAAAATTATCTGAAAGGCTCAAGGTAATTTCTGTAGTTCTTCATTTATCACCAGAAGAACAATTCCTTTTTACTTACTTGTTTCTGGAAATTTATTCTCTCTCACTCTCAATCTTCGAACATTCAAATCAAGTCGTTTCCATGAAAATAATACTTCTTGCTAAATAAGCTTTACATGTGGGTTGAAAAGTTCTTTAATCACTGAAATACCTACAAAAATTGCAGCTTAAGGCATCAGTATGTTTTTTTAGTAAAACTAGTTCATTTGATGCCATGGCATCCTTGACAAATGTTCTAGAAGATGTAGTGGCTTATGTTGCAAGCTTTTCTAATGTTTTTACCTCTTATGATGTTTGGATTTTCCAAAGTCCTGAATATTCCTTGTTTATATCTTTGAGAGGGGCAGCCTAACAGTTTACTGTTAATCTAACAAAGAATAGAAATTCAATATAAAATGTTACCAATAGTCTCTTCATTGCAGGTGAACTTTCTCCATGTTCATTATCAAATGGAGGTTGCCATGATCTGTGCCTTTTAACTCCTAATGGGAGAGTGAATTGTTCCTGCAGGGGGGATCGAATACTGCTAGATGACAACAGATGTGTGAGTAAGTAAAGACAATTGAAATGTGATATGACATAACTACTCAAAAGGCATACATGGATATTGAAATTGTCTTGATATTCATGAAATTGTACTCTCTTCCAATCCTAGAGGCCCAGTTGGCATATCTTTCTATTCTAAAAAGAACTCAATTCACCACTCTACTTAGTTGTTACACCATATGATAGATAATGATAACCAGAACAGTGACAAATGGTGTATCGCCTATTGTGGGCTGGAAGGTGTTTGATGAGTTAGAGAAATACCTGCAAATTATCTGAAAACTTGAGTTACAACTTTGAGAATTAAGTCAATAGCAAAATTAATTAAATCTGAAATAAACCAATATATAGGCAGTAGATCAGTAGCCTTGTAGTAAAACCACTCAGTCTGTCACAGTATGTAAATGAGAGAGAATGGTTCATGCAGCTTATTTGTAATCATTTCCAAACGGTTAATTAAGAATGTAACATTGCAGCCTTGCATGATGTTTATACCTCCCAAAAGGCATTACAATCTTTAATTAGTACCATTACAGTATACACTTATTAGCAGCTAAGTTTTCAAACTGTTTCCAAAATAAATAAGGGTTCAAGTGTTCCAATATTGCCATGAGAAATTAGCCAGTAACATAAAGAATGTTAATTTATCTTTAACATTAAGACTATTTGTGTATAAGAAAGACAAGAGACATCTTGTTGGAAATTAGTGAACTCGCTCTCAGGATGTGGCAATCGCTTTATTTTTTTTTCTCTTTTCATCCATATCCTCATCTTATATCTTCATCTTAGAAAATCAACAGAGGTATATATGTCTACATTATAAAAATAAATATCAAATAGTATAAGTATATTTCATCTTTATCTTTAGTCTTTTTTTGGTCTTTATTTACCAGAGGGATCTTCTCTTTTATCTGTTGTGTACTTTAATACAAGCACTTTAACATCCTCTTCTTTACCTTGAAAACTATTGCACCTAATACAAGAATATAGACATATGTTTTCACTTTGCAATTTGGTACTACAACCCAAAGGGCACCTCTTAGTGAAAGAAAGGGCACCTCTGACTTTTATTTAAGACTGTGCCAAAGCAAACGGGAATGATGCAATTGGTCAGTGAACTTTAAATGAAGACAGCCAATTTTAATAATTCGAGCCTCAAATTCCCATAATTCTTAGTAACCTAACACTTCCTTGAATTGCTCGGGTAATTGCTTAAACTCTTTCAGTTTGCTTTTGTGGTTTCAGCTGTAATGGTCTGGATCTGATGCCATCTGTAAGCCTGGAGTGTTAGTCATGCATTAGAATCACTCATGTTTCTTTCACAGGTCACTACAGGCCAGTAGAAAACCAATGCCTCTAGTCAAAACAGCAAGGCTTATTTGTATACAGTGGATGCCTGTCCTTGCTCCAAAATAGATTAGATACATCTGTCCCTACTAAGCCACCTGCTTCTCTCTATTGATGAGAGGGAATGATTCAGAAAGAAAACTATCTTTTAAACAAGCACAGTTGTATTCACATGCAACTACAGAGTGATATTTGATTCTTCAGAGCTGACAGACCTTTATAGAAGCATCCTGGATCCATGGTACATTCATATTGAAATCCTGTGGCCCAGCAGAGAGAGATTGGAAAGTAACTTTTTGTCAAATCCATCTTTGGAAACGAAGATGTATCTGGCATGTCTATATCCACATCTGAGTTAGTTCACCCAGAGCAGTTCGTGAATGTTAATGGCAGGGTTGAAGGGGGGAAAGGCACCACCCTCAGGACAAGGGAGGGAAAACCATGTGTTGTCATAACTCTTGACAAAAAGATTAGGCAATTCCACTTTACACAAGATTCCTAACCTTATCAACATCCACAACAGAAGAATAACAAATATAATTGAAGTAATTACATCATGAGAGAATTAGAGGACAGCTGAACCACATTTTTGTTTCTGCGAAGAAGCGTAACACTCAATGCTAGTTCGAATGAACATACCTAAGCAACAGTTTTGCTTTTATAAGGCTTGATTTTATGTAATAAAAACATTTTTTTGTTGTGAATATTTTTTCCCTCAAAGTCATAATGATTATAAAAGCAAAATTTGCATCTTCAATCATAACAGTTAATTCTCATTAGAAGTGAGAAGTTAAACAAGATGTGTTGAAAGTAGATAGAATAAGTTGGGAACATCAGTAGCCTCCCAGTAAATGAATTTTGTTCAGTTCCTGCTTGAATGTGATCATGTGCAGCAATGTCAGTACCCTTCTTAATGCTTGTTCCTTTAAAGCTAACGATATTTTTAGATTTTTAAATTATTTGTTACTTTCTCTAAATTGACTTTCTACCTGACCAGTTGAATTTCGACTGTACCAAGAAAAATATGCCGTTGAAAGATTTTAATTAGAAGTCATCAGTAGATAGACCAATAGATAATCTGTAAAGATGAGATGCATTCTAGGACTAACAAAGAAATAAAACACTGGAAACTTCAAATAGTATGAGTAGCTGTGTAATTGAATATTTCTAAAATACAACTTTCAAAAGAAATTGATAGTAAATTATAAAATTAAGCTGTTTTCTGCATTAATAGAGATAAATGAATTCCAATTACCTCCAATATAATTAGTATGACTGGATTTCACTGTACAATTATTCAACAAGCAATGGAGTGAGTACAAGCAAACCAATAACACATGATGCAACCACAAAATCGAATTCTAAATGTTTACTGGTAAATCTATTATTTAAGAATAAAAATAGGTCCGTTTTACCCCAGATGATCTTTCTAAATAAGGGTCACATACTGGCATTCCAGGGATGAAACCTAGCTGTAGAAAGATGGGTGTTTGTTTGTTTGTGAGTACTTTGTTGCCATTGGTCTTTGCTCACAGATTGGGCAAGTCACATAAAAACTCAGACTTTTCATTTTTTACAAAAAATATGGAGAGTTAGAAGTGGGACATTATGACAGTGGTCATTTGGAGCCTATACACTTCTCGGGCACATGCTTTTCAGCTTGTCAGTCTCCTTCAGTTCAACCACAGTTTCCTGTGCACCTCAAGGAGTAGATGCTGGCCCAGTGTGCAGTTCTGCCCCCTGGTACCTCTCACTGTGGGTAGAACAAAAGGCCGATGAGGATACTTTTAGCAATTTCAGGACTTCTGAATGGGGAAAGCTGCTAAAGAGATTTCTTCCAAAGGTAGATGAGGAGGGAGATCAGTTGGAGGTAGATTTAAATAAGATGAATCAAGTCAGGCATTAAAAAATGAGAACTCTACACTTGAAACTAATATAACATTGAGCATCAACTATACTCAAACAAAAATAAAGAAATCAAAATGCTAACTGTGTACTGAAAAATATCAGTGTATTAAAGAATATATTATAGTTTCCAATAAGAAAAAAAAACACAAAAAGAACCTTCTCTCAATATGTACAGAGCTCATTTAACTGACTCTTTTTGACAATTTATTTTTAAGGTAGTTGCTAAGCAAAATGCATAAATATAGTCACCCAAATTTAAGCCCATCCTTCTTTTCATGCATATACAGTCAGAAAATAATTAGCAAGACGTATACAACTAAGTATAAAAGAAAAATGAAGTGAGGCAACTCCCCAAAATTTTAGAAAGGGAATGTGAAAACAGCGAACAAAAAGGTGTTCCTTTAATCTTTTTCATAAAGAAATGCCAGAAACCCTTGCCCTTTATTTGATTTTATACTTTGATAAATTTTAGTTTAGTTTTATAATGAAGATTAAGGGAAACAGTTATCATGGTATGAGAGATGTTTGCTATTGAGTCAAAACATTGTCTTTTTTCCCCTTCAGCTAAAAATTCCTCTTGCAACATGTATTCAGAGTTTGAGTGTGGAAATGGAGAATGTATTGACTATCAGCTCACCTGTGATGGCACACCTCACTGTAAGGATAAGTCAGACGAGAAACTGCTCTACTGTGGTAAGTGTCTGATATGTGATGCATGTTCACTTCTGAGAGTAGTTTGTAATTATTTTCATAATTTTTGGTTTGATTGTCTCCATTTCATTTATACGTATGATTTCCTTAATGTCTCTCATTAACATGTGGCTATAAGGCAATTAATTGAGTTTGGCTTTGTGTTCTTGTTCAAATGGGACTTCTTATGTCCTATTTGATACCTACCATAGTCAGTGAAGAATTTCCTCATAGCCTTCCACCTACAAAGTACAAGTTTAGATGCCACAGGGGCCTTTCTTTTAAGCTGTCTACTTATTCATCATGTAGTGATAGGTTTTAGGCTTACATTCTTAAAGATGGAAGGCAGAAATATTAGTTATTGGTACGTACTGTAAGTTTACTCTGCAGCAAAGGTCGACCAGCAGTTAATGATAGCATGTTGTTGAATTGATATCAAAGTGTTGTCCCTATTCTTGTCTTCAGGATTGGCTCAGGGTTAGTGTCTTTTGGTACAAAGGATGTTTGCATTAGCCATCCTCCCCATCAAGGATGGAATTCCTCCAGCTGTGTCTCTGTAGGTGGCACCAAGTGATGGTCAACCTTTCACTCTTTCTTGGGAGTAGAGATTAGCTTTTTGAACCCAGTAGGCAATTGATATTTGCCTTCATTACAACAATATTTCACCTGGAAACTTCTGTGTGTGTAATCATTGATAGTTACTGTAGAACTGTTCGGGATTTTTTCTAAATTGGTATGATTTATTTTTGCGCTATAATATTAGAGTATTGGCATTGTATGCTCTGTAAAATTCAAGAATCTGTATCTGGAATTGCTGTATCTGGTGTCTGCTTTTCTCCTTTGTTCTACTATCTGGATAATAATTATACTTAAATAATCAAAGAGTAGTTAAAATAAGAGGAAGGTAGAGTTTGGGAAATTTGCAGGCAGTTCTCTCATTCTTTTATGTTGCAGAATCACAAGCTCTCAGTTAAAATGATAGATGTAATTTGCCCATGATTGATCTGTAACTAAAATTTTAATGAATTTACCTCAAATGACATATTCATTTCAATGAATGGTTATACCCTATACTCTGTAAAAATCTTGAGGCATATAAAAATAGAATAATAATCAGCTTGCAAATTTGCATTTATTATGAATTGTCTTGAGAATATATTTCACATTATTTTTACCTTCTGAGAGTAAGGTAATATTCATGTGAGCAGGGATTGGCAACCTTTATCTGCCTTTATCTGCAAAGGGTTAGCTAGTTAAGGGTTTTAGGTTTTGTGGACCAAAAGTGCTATCTGTGAAATATCCTCTATTTAAAAAATAAATTTTAGAACTATTTTAAAATATACAATCCATTCTTAGCATCAGAGCTATACAAAAACAGGCTGCATTTGTTCCTGTGAGCTACAGTTTGACAACCCTAGGTGTCGATTCTAGACTTTAGAATCACACCTGAGGTTAAATCTTTGTTTCAAAACCTACTAGTGTATGACTAGTATGAGCAAGGGTACTTCTCTATATTTTAGCTTCTCCCTACAAAACAAACCTAGTTTGAATATTAGTTTAGAGCACTGAATAAACAAATGTATGTTTACATTTGCTCTGTATAGAGCCTGGCACAAAATTAGTGTTCAATAAATGGCAGCTATTATTAGTGTAAGTGGTACCTTTTGCCTGAAATTGGAAAATGTCAGGAGACTCTCTTTAAGGTAAACAGAATTTAGAAGGCAATTATTCTCCTTAGGAATTCTGGTAGACATTTTTAGATGATTTGTAAGAGAAATTTATGGGTATTTAGGTAATTCTCTGATTCACTTATTCAGAAATACATGTTTTGCTACTATTTTGTCTTCTTGTAAAAGCCTTATGAGATGCAAAGGAGATAGGAAATAGGTGTTGAGAGTGTCTTATGATTCTTGAGGTACAGACTTACTTCTAGAAAGTTGAATATATGCTTTTTTTCTGTGCTGACACAAATATCAGAAACAATAATATGGGTATAGTATCTCCAAGTATGAATCACTGAAGTTAAAGCACTTAGTCTAAAAAGGTCTTTAATGAATTAATTACTTTAATGCATGAATATTCTAATCCAGAGTTTTGATACTGCACGGCACACTTTTTTTTAATAGATCCAAAATCCATTCTGAAATAAGAACTCATCTGTTATTTTCTTTTTTTTTTTTTTTGTAAAAATATCTCTATAAGACCTCCAAATATGTTTCTACTTTTCTTTATAAGAAAACAGAAGCTGTCGAAGAGGTTTCAGGCCTTGCTACAATCGTCGTTGCATTCCTCACAGCAAGTTATGTGATGGTGAAAATGACTGTGGCGACAACTCTGATGAACTGGACTGTAAAGGTAAATGTATGTGGCATCAGCTGAGGAATATTCTTATGCTAAGTGTCTCCTGAACTTTTCCATAGTGTGTTCCTGAGAGCACAGTGGTTTCTACCCTTTTGGTATGTGGCCCCTGCTGATAGAGATGGACCACACTTCGGTAAATATCTCCAAAAGGGAGTATTAGAGTTCATTGAAAATTATGACTATATTCTCTATTCTGGTTTCTTTTTTTTTTTTTTTTTTTTTTGATTTTTTTTTTCTATTCTGGTTTCTATTCCTTTGCTCACCTCAAAACTCTTGTCATTTCTCATCTCTTCAGTTCTACTGCCTTATTTATTGTACATTTGTACCAGAATGTGTACTACTGAATGTACTGCTCCAAAAAATGCTCTCCTTTACTTCTCAATTCTGTTTTTTCACATGACCTCATCATTTTCCTAGCAGTTGGACAATAAACCTTGGTGTTATCCTTGATTCTTCTTTCTACCATATTTTATCACCCATCTATCCATATATCAATAAATCATCCAATATTTCTTTGAAATATCTTCCCTTTTAATCTGCCTTAAGCCTGGATTAACATAGTAGTCCTTTTACTAGTCTCCCTGTCTCTACTCTTTAGTTAATTCCAGGGTTGTTAGTCATGCTATGATGTTTTATTGAACGTGTTTTCAGAGTGCTTACTGGGACCAATCAGCAAGCCAGAGGATCTAGGACAGAATCTCAGCCCCAACAAGATGCTGTCTTTGGGTAAAATATTATCCAATATATGCCTCAGTTTCCCAAGCTGTAGGAAAAGAGGTAATAATTTAATGAGTATATTAATATTAAATAAACTCAGAACAGAATTTGGCATATAGCAAATGCTATGTAAGCATTCACTTGTTTTTTTAATCACGGCCCTGATAAAGATTCACAAATGGAGTCTTGGTGTTTAGAGAATAACAAACAAGTTTTTTAGTCTGACATTTAAGGCCTCTTAAAATCTGGATCCAACGGATTTTTCTAAATCAATTTCCCTTTAAAAATCTTCATTCATTGAACACATTTCATTGGGTAAAATGCATTAAAGACAGACATAAAATTAATAAGTTATATTAATGAGTTCAAACTCCAAATAAAGACAGTTATTTAAAGATATGAAGGTGTATATCAGATGTAATGATTGCACATATAAAACTATAAGTTTTTTTGGGGGGGGAGAGTTGGAATAAAGTATAAATAAGGTAGAATGATCAAAATATAAGGTAATTTCAAGTATAAATCCTAATATTGAAAGCTGCAAATAATTTGATATGGTTAGAGCCAAATGGCATATTGGCAAGTGGTTTGGAAAAGAAATAAGTCAAGTCAGAGAGAGGAACCAGTACTTGATGTTGTTTTTTTGATACCGTTTAAGGAGCATGAACTTCACCTTGTAGTCACTAAAGAGTCACTGAAGGTTTAAAGGAAACCCAATACAATCTAATTTACATTTCAAAAAAGGGGGGGGGACTGTTTGTGCAAATAAAAACTATAATGGTGAGATGAGAAAGATAAAACCGGAGGCTATCAGAGCAGCTAAATCTAAGAATAAAAAGGAGAGAGACAGATACACAACAGAATTTTTAAAGGTGGTATAACAGGCCATCCTGGGTAATAAACAGAGAAAACATAGACATAGAAAGAATAGACAAGTTTCATGAACTGTTTTCTTCCCTGTTTTAAAACTATTTGTTTTTCATTATTTTTTAAATTTATGTTTGTGGGTTTGTTCATGTGGGCTCAGGGATAAGATAATAAAGATGGTTTGCATTCTGAGAGTGGAGTACCTGTAGGCATTCAGATAGAGCTGCTCCAAAGACATTTAGGTAGATACAGATCTGGAGCTCAGATAGTAGATTAAAATAGGAGTGTTGAGTTTGGACTTACTACAGAGAGAAAGCTCATGGATGTATAGAGTACTAGTCGTTGTAGGAGAGTACATTAGAATTACCTATTGAAATAAAAAAAAGACACTAATAATATAAAAATGGAGAAATTGACCAATGGAGTAATGGAAAGATCTTCATGAGAAATGTATTGTTATTATTTTTTTTAATCAGTTAGCATTTTAAGGTGTTAAGGGAAGGCAAGAGGGCAGGTATAGGTAGGCAGTCATTGAACCTGGCAAATAGGAGATAATCTCTTGGTTACCTTCATGCGAGTCAATTCAGTGGAATGGTAAAGAAAAGCCAAATCTCCTTGGGTTGGTGCAGAAAATGGATGGTGAAGGAGTAAATACAGTAAGACTTTTTTTTTTATAAAACATTGATGGTAAAGGAAAGATGTGAAGTACAGATGCTATGAGAAGACGATGCAAAGTTGTGGAAGAGAACAGAATGTGTACAGATCATCTTATAGCTAGAAAAGTTTGGTTTGGAAGTTACTCTGCATCTTAGACTAAGACATTGGCCAAACACTTGAGTAGCTCACTAGCTAAGGTTGACACTGTAGTGTAGGAAGAGCCAAATACTTTTGCAGATTAAATCAGCTGTTATTTCATATTATCTATAAAAGATTAAAAATGATAAAATATAGTAAGCTACAGGGAATAAGTGGAGGGAAATGAAGTATTTGGAAGAAAGGAGGAAAGCAAACTAGAAGTTAGAACCCCTCCAAAGGGCATTTTTTATCAGTTATTTACAAGCAGGAAAAGAGAATATAATGAAGACGTTATAGGATAACTAGGATAGACGTTATAGGAAACTGGGATAAAGATAAGAATATCAAGCTAGAATGTGAAGGAATGGAACAAAAGATACAGAAAGCAGATTTTAAAACAAAGGTCATAAGAGGGACCATGGAAAGTGAATAAGTTACAGTGGATTTTCTTGAAAAATAAAAAAAAAATTCAAAGGTGATAAATAAATTAGTGAATTTGGGTTCATGAAATATAGCACCCACCACCTGGTAGGTGTATATTGAATTCTTATGTGGTAAGTGAAAAAAATAAGTCGTCCAAAAAATATAGATAGGTTTTATCCTGCCTAACATCGTCAATACCAGCTGCTGAATAACAATAAAAATAACTCAAAATGTTATTTCCCCTTCGTAGGCTAAACTCTTGATTTCTGGGTTATAGCTAACTCAGCCAGCTCCTTGGGCAATAACTACTGCATTTGTGAATCAAGTTTCTGTTAAAACTTTTATTTTGTTGTAAGAGTAGTGTAAAACTAATAGCAATCGGATACCTTAAAACAGCAGCAACAACAAAATGTATGCCTTGAAATTCATCCGGCAGAATGTAGGACATTTAAACTAACAGTGTGTGTGGAAACTCAAACATACACCATATTACTTACTAGAAATTAGTAGATTTAAGTGGGCTCTCTCTTTTAGGAGAAACAAACGGGTGGCTTTTTAGATGAGAGATTACTTATTACAGTTATATCTTTTGGATTTGAGTTTTCTCACAAATTTGTTCACATGGTGTCCTTGTCAGTCACATTTCACATCCTAGGGGAGAGATTTCTCTGGGTCCATATCCTATAAGCCAGTTTATCTTATAAATCAGTAATTCAGATGTGTATCCATGCAGCAAATGGAACCTTACAGTATCTAAAAGATGATGAAGTTTGAAAAGAAGGACGGAAGGGCTCGAAGACAATGGAAAAGGAATTTTCTTTCCAAGTGTTTTCTTCCAGATAGTCCTTCTCTGTTTCTATCATCCATACAACATGTACATGCAGTCCTTTGTTGTATATCTGTGTGCAGACACACACACACAAACCACTTATTACTTTTTAATGTAAATAAAGACGCGAAGAATTTAAATTAGTACAATAAAAAGTCAATATATATGAGAGAGTTTGATAGGTTATGGAGAGAGGCTACAGTGGCATCATCTGTAAATTATTTGAAGTACTATTGCACTTTTATTTCTTTAGTTTAGATGTTCATAATAATAATAATATATTAATTATATAATTAATTTATAATATATCGATATATTAATATTAATATATTAATTAATTTAGATGTTCATAATAATATCATATTAATTGTATGATTAATAATATAATATGATTCTATTATATTAATAATATTTATTATTATTATTATTATTATTATTATTCCACAAAGCAGAGTGGAAATGGATGTTACAAGGAATCAGTTTTGGTTTCTTCTCCATTTGAAGGAAAGCACAACCCTAAAGCCTTGTAAATCTTTTATAACTGCCCTGAGAGTTTTAGACCCCAGGCAGTCTGGCGGGGTGGGAGCAGAGGGGGATAACTTGAAGAGTTCTTCAGAAAGTTTGTCACCCTAGTTTCCTCTTCCAGTGTGTGAGAGATTGAGTGAATAGGTTTAGGAGAGCACATAATATCCCTCCTTCTCTCCCTACTGAGATGTTTCTAATTACTCCCCTTGGGAAGTATCTGAACTTGCCCGGATCACTTGGACACCTTTAGGAGAACTGGAAAGCTAAGTAGTTCCAAGGCTACCTGATAGAGAGGAAACTGGTCTTAGTTTTTTTGTATTTTTTTTTCATAAGTTCAGAGCAAAACTTTGAAGATTCCACAAACAATAAGCAAAAGAAAAGAATAAGCATGCCTATAGATGAAATCATCATTCCTTCTGGGTTTGCACACCCTTAGAGCCTAAGCAGTAAATAAAATAAAAGATGTGGCTTGAGAGTAAACAAAAGAGACATGACAGCAAATTTAATGCTTGCCTCTTAGCTTCTTTTCTTTTCTTTACTTTTCTTTTCTTTTCTTTTCTTTTCTTTTCTTTTCTTTTCTTTCTTTTCTTTCTTTTCTTTCTTTTCTTTCTTTCCTTCTCTTTCTTTGTCAGCTGCCCTGTGCTGCCACTGGGCAGGGAAGTTGGAAGAGAAAACATTGATTTAAGTTATTTATAAGAAATGTCCTAAAATCACAAAATCAATGTTATACCTTTCCTATCTCATTAAATCTTTTTACTGACATGGAATCAAGAAAGTGGATGCAAGAAAAATTAAGAAAGTATGTGAGGTAAAGAATGGTTTTACTTTCTCTTTTACTGCTGCTTTGATCCACAGTCCCTGTCAGATCTTCCTTTGTAGTATCTTATTGCTATTCCTGGGGTGGCTCTGGTATGTTTTCACTCACATTTTGTGGGCTTACTTTTTCTTTTGGACTATCTGGAGGGAAAAGTCTTGTATTTCTCACTTGGATTATCTTTATTTGGACTGCATTATTTTCTTTTCTCTCTTTTTCAGGACTTTTAGCCTGAGGAAAAATTGTCAGAAAGCTTTCATATTCACTTGACAAATTAGAGATTCCAACATATTTCTCCCTCAAAAATCACCCTAAGGGTGAAACAAATTTCAATACTTGACTGACCAAAAAAGTGAGGAAGAAATATAGTTGAAGGAACATAGAGGAAGAGGTTTTGGCAAAAGAGGTATTTGTTTACCTATTTAATACGGTTCCTGCGTTCCCATGGATTTCTCCTATCTCCCTCTCCTTCCTTGCCTCTAAATGCTGGAGATTTAATCCTCACAACCATCTTGCCACTGCTACATATGAAATTTTGCAACCACTTAGTATGTCCCATTGCAATGTGACTTAGCATTCTATTTAACCCTCTGGTGGTTTCCATACTCTATATCAAGTCACAGACTCTGTGAAGAGAGGATTTGAAGTAAAGTCTTCCTATTTGCATCTTGCATGTATTCTAATAGGCCTTCCCGTCCTTCTCGCCAAGATTCATTAGCCCTATTTTTAATTGGAAAATGGTAGAAAAACACATCCTGCAAATATTCTACTCTCTACTCAGTCCTCCTGAGCCCCTACCTCACTCTTACCCCATGTTCTTCTTTTAAATGCAACTCTTAACTCCCCTTTCCAACTTCACAGTTATAGTTTCTTTTCGTCTACTCAGAATTCCTTTCCTTTCTTTCTTCTTCTCAGAATTCCATCAAAAACTGAGTTCCACTTGCTCCACATCTCTACTCCTCTCACAAGGCATTCTTTACATTTACTTCCGCCTGAGGGCCCCAGTACAGTCTTTGAAACACCATTATTGTAATATTGCTGGATCTCCAGCCCTCATAACTATGTGAGATGCTATCCTCATGTTCATGGGAGTCATGATTCTCCTCTTCACCCTTTCTGCCACCAATCCCCACTCAGATGGACTCCCTGCAATGTACACAGAAGATTCTCTGTGGCAGTTTGGGGAGAGATGGAGATGATGTAATGAGTTGTGACTGTCCCCATGAGATCCTTCTGGTATTCTTAAATTCTAACTGTAAGTGTAAGATAGAAACTCAAGGGAGATAAATCTTTGTAGACTCTCTAGGAACATTACCATGGTCTAGAATATTGTTTCACAGGAGAAATGAATCCTGTCTTCTAAATAAAAGGATTATAAGGAGTCTTCAGGGGCACAATGTCTTAATAGGGGGTTGCTAATAGATAGCAAAGTAAGAAACAAAATGTAAATGCTTGCCATGATTATTTTCTATGTTATGTCTTTTATTTACTGTTTCTATTGAAAAAATATTGAATGTAAAATGTAATAGAAAGGTATATGGAAGAGATTTTGCTTTTTTAGACATAAAAGAAGAGTATCTTTTTTTTCATGTTTGGAACAGTGTATTTATCTCTAGTCATAATAGCATTATCTGTTTTATAAGATAAGATGTTATTTTTAATGAAGAAAACACTGAAGCAATTATAATTCAAATTGTAAATAAAACATTTATTCTTCTAATCATCATTTAAGCGCAAATAAGGATACAATTGCAAGATACAATTAAATATAATAAGAGCAGTGCATTATGAAATACAAATGACACACACACCCTTGAGTAAAATTTGCATATTTTAAGGTAGCATTTTAACCATTTACAATTGATATAATTTCTATTTATAATTAAATAGGGTCTTTAAAATATCAACACTAGTAAAAGTGGCATAATCAAAGAGCCCTTCAGGTTGTACATTTACATAATCAACCTGTGGAAATTTGAATTTGGAATAAAAATCTCACCTAAGCTAATCTAATGTACATAGCATGTCATGCACCTGTTCACAACATATTGCTGGAAACCATTATATGGTAATGAATGTGTGAGCAAAGTAGAAAGGAATATATGATTAAGCATAAGCTATTCTGTATAAGGTATATATAATGACAGCAGCATATTGAAACTGATTTTCATCTAAGCATAGCAGGGGATCGTAAAGTCATACTTTCTAACAATAGAGACAAGTCATACCACATTTATGTTTCTTTCATGAGGCATTCATCTTTCCTATACCAAATGTTAGTGATATGGCCATATAAAGGAGGATAACATAGCATGGAAGGCTTTCTACATTGCTGAGCTATTTCCTCTGAGTAATAAAGCAAATGTTCAGTGGTTTCTCCATCTCAGTCTCTTTCTCTGACTGTCTGTCTGGCTCTTTTTATCAAAGCAGGGAATGTTCCACTTCTTTGCAACCAGATTGGGATTTCCTTGTACTTCCTCTAGACATTTGCTTAGTGTTATAACCTTGTACTTTTGAAGTTGGAAGGAAAAAGAATTTTCAACAGCATTTGATTTTTTTGTATGTTGGCTTGGTGTTGGACCGATACTGTCATGGGAACAAGGCACAATCCTTGCTTTCATGAAGCTTACAACTTAGTGTGGGAGCAGATACACAAACAGGCAATTGCAATGAACTATTGTAGGTACCACAACAGAGGAAAGAATATGGTACAAGGGAAGACATATGAGGCATCTAACCCAAGCTTGGGGATGGAACTGGGAACCATGGATCAAGTTTGACTTCCCAAAATTAAAGCAAAATAAAGCAAAATTATATAAATTAGTTAAAATTTAGATCTTGCTCAAGTTACACTACAGTTAGGTCCCAATAAACCCATAATAAGTTGAAAATATTGTAAGTTGAAAATGCACTTATTAACCTAACCTACCAAATGTCTTAGCTTAGCCTAGCCTATTTTAAATGTACTCAGAACAAATTACATTAGGCTATAGTCAGGCAAAATCATCTAACACAAGCCTATACTAAAGTATTGCATATATTATGCAATTTAGTGACTACTCTACTGAGAGTGAAAAACAGGATGGTGTCTGGGTAAAGAATGGTTGTAAGTGTATTCATTGTTTACCCTCGTGGTCACACTGCTTACTGGGAGCTGTGGCTCACTGGTGCTGCACAGCATCAAGAAAGAGTATCTTATTGCATATCTCTAAGCCAGAAAAAGATCAAAATTCAAAATCGGAAGTACTGAAAGCTTAATGGCTTTCCCACTACAACAAAGTCGAAAAATCGTGCAGAACCGTGGTAAGTTGGGGACCATCCGTACTCAAAATATTAGAGCAAGGAGTCACTTTTGTCTCATCTATCCGTTTATTTACATCCCTGTCTTTCCAGTTTCAACCTGTGCCGCTGTTGAGTTCCGTTGTGCAGATGGAACATGCATTCCAAGATCAGCACGGTGCAACCAGAACATAGATTGCGCAGATGCTTCAGATGAAAAGAACTGCAGTAAGATATTCCATTACCTTTTGTTTGTTCATCCCTGGGTACCTTTGGCATTCCGTCTAACACTGCCCAATGTTTCACTGAACCTTGCCCAGCGATGATATGTAATTAACCCCTGTTGTGTAGGATAATTGCGTTTCTATTTCTTCAAATGAGGTTAATGTTTCTTGTTTCTGTGCCCTGCATAGAAGGCTCCTAATCTTTGCAGATGAGGTGTTTTTCATTTTTCTATTTGCCTCCTTGTAGATAATACAGATTGTACACATTTCTATAAACTTGGAGTGAAAACCACAGGGTTTATAAGATGTAATTCGACCTCACTGTGTGTCCTGCCAAGCTGGATATGTGATGGTTCTAACGACTGTGGGGACTACTCAGATGAATTAAAATGCCCAGGTAATTCTAGAAAGAAAAAAAAAAAAAAAAAAAAAAAAACTTACCTTGAGCTTTAGAGGCTCATTGTATAAAATAAACTTATTAAATATGTCCAGTGGTTAGGATTAAAATTTAAATGATGAGTAAATTACAAGGGATCATCCTGTTCCAAACATGCCCCTTGATCTTTTTTAATGAGTTATGAAATGATACTCAAGAAATCTGTTCTATATTTGGATCGATTTCCTTTTAAGGTTCAGTTCATGATTAATCCTCTTAAAGTTGATGATTAAGTCTTAAAATTTGTGATCTCTAAAGTTGCCAGGGAGGTATTACATAGTGAGAAAAAACTATGCATACACTAAAGGGAAAGAGAAACATTTCTTACCACTAGCTTTACTCAATGCCATACAGCTTGTATTTGTCATGTTAGACTGTTTGATGAAGTTTACACAATCTTTTGACATAGTAGTATGGGGTAATAGCAATTATCACTGAGTCAGGGCCAGAAAGGCATATTTATATCTGACTTTTAACCATCTTTACATACATAAATTCTAAAAGTGTCATTTGTATTCTTAGCAGAATGTTTTCCATTAAAAAGTCATGATCCTGTTCTTTCAAATTATTTCAGAAAACAAATGAAAAAAAAAAAAAAAAGAAAAGAAGAGTGTTAAATTACTGTAACTGGAAGTAGATATGATTTATAGGAAACTATTAAATGTGTCCTCATACTATATTTCTTTCTCCTTATCCTGCTGCTCCACTCACTTTTTCCATGTTTAGTTGACATATAATAATTTTTTGAAATATTTTAAGAAATTATATTCGTAGATATTCTATACAGCAGCATAAACACGTGCACACAATCTACTGTGAAATACCTATATTTTTAATTCATAATCTATCACCTAATTGGGCAATAGCAGATTCCTTTTATTTATTTTTTGTTTTCGTGCGCAACAGTGTGTAACATTCTATGATACCATTTTTGTTCCTTCTAGATTTGGAAGGCTAGCTGCATTGTAGAAGGAACTCAAGGACTTTTCTGGCTTTATGAAGAATTTTTATATACACTGGGGACTGTGGCTCACCACAACTCTTCCACATTATATTTCTAATTAAATAAAATATTTTAAAAGAAATATAGTAGCATTGATTTAGACTCATGGAGCCTAGGTGTCTAGATTCTTAATCCATTATTCTTTCTACAACAATTATGTACCTCACAGTAGCTATAGTTAATTTTAAAAATTAATATGAAGGTAACATATAGTGGATACCCATTAAACTTACATATATATAAAAACTTATTATATATCGCATATAATATATTATATTAATATAATATATTATACATAACAATATAACATGACTGTGGTCTTTATATATTGTTAATATTAATAAATTATTTTAAAAGTTAACTTTTAAATAAATAACTTTTAATTTATTATTACTTAAATTATTATTTAGTTAAATTATATTATTAACTAAATTAACTATTAGTTAATTATAGTTATATAATTAACTAATAGTTATATAATAGTAATTATACTATTAACTATTAACTTAATTATTATTTAGTGAAATTATATTATTAAATTTAGTTAATACATTATTAATTTATTAATTTAGTTATTTAAAATAACTTTTAAATAAAGAATTGTGATTATAATGAAGAAGAAAGGGGAGCTCATGTAGACTAATAAGACAGGTAGATAGACAGAAAGCCAGTAGTGGGTCAGTCTAAATACCTTAGTTTGTATTGAGGCTAGTCCTAAGAAAAAGTAAGACATAAATCACAGGACTTTTGGGTTTAGTGGTGAATTTTGTCAAAAATTTTACTCTCATTTTTAATCTACAAAGTTGACAGTTGAAAAGATATAATGAAATAATTATCTTAATACAGCTACAATGGATTATTGTTGTGTGATTATTACAGTGTGAATAGATTATTATAGTGTAATATATATACTCTAAAATTTGCTTCCAAATTGGCTCTGGACCAGTCAGTCTAAAACTATGTAAACCTGATGGTGCAAGGGAACTGATGACATTCAGTTGAGAAAAATCTAATATTTTATATGCAGCCTTAGAAGTCAGAATAATACAAAACTCTACAATCTAAAAATATATATATAAAATAATTTTACATACAAATACATATGATTCTCATGATATTTCTCATGATTAACAGTTCTAGAGATTCTATTATAAGTTGTCTTTCTTTTTAAAATAAAGAAGGCTTGTATAAACCTCATCAAAGCATTCTCAGATTATAGGACAGTAGGAGCACCATGCCCACACTTTCTCAGTAAAAATCCATTAATCTTTTTATGTTATTTATTTTTATGAATATAGAATTACAGGCATTTTCCACCAAAGATGCTTCTTTGGCCTTAGGCTCATTCACTTTATAATTGCCTCAGTTATTTTATTTAATTTATCTTAATGTGAATCCACATTATTTGGATTTAACAAGTTTTTTCATTAGTATCTTCCTTCAGATCCAGGATCCAATCCTAGATCGGATTTGATTATCATGTCTTCCTTGTCTCCTCTGGTCTGTGCTGGGGTTTTTGTTGTTTTTTGTTTGTTTGTTTTAGCTTTTCCTTGGTTTTCATGACCTTGACCCTCTTGAAGAGACCATCTTGGCTCTTTTTTTTTTAATTCAAGTATTCTTATTTATATCTTCCAGTTAAGGAATATTACTGTTTTATTATCTACCTATATTGTGGAAGTCTAAGATTAATTCAAATTATTTGACATTACATTTTGTATTTTATCACAGTTCAAAACAAACACAAATGTGAAGAAAATTATTTTGGTTGTCCTAGTGGAAGATGCATTTTGAATACCTGGGTATGTGATGGTCAGAAAGATTGTGAGGATGGACTTGATGAATTCCACTGTGGTGAGACATTATATGTTATTCTATATGTCATATTATTATTCATATGCCAGTGTTTTATTACATAGGGCTTTTATATAAAACATTACTAATTAATTTTAACAATTATCATTTTTATTAGATAATACAAAAATTAACATAGAGCAGAAGAACTTAAAATGAGGAATAAGTCTCCTGCCCCAGACTTTTCTTTCAACTTTTCCTGCTTTTGTTAGTGGTTACCTTCATTGGTCTAAATGATGTACCTTTATTTTCGGGCCTATTAATTTAAAATGTTAACATATTTACTTTCTGCAATGAAAAATAAGGATTTAGCTCCCTACTTACTATTGACTAAAATTATTCTAAATGTTTCTATTAATTACATGTTTAGCTTTAAATAGTACTTAAATTTGTATTTCCTCAAACTCTCGTCTTTCACCACCTGCCTCCTAATTTCTGTGTGTGTGTACACTTATTTTACTTGGCAAGGCAAGACAGATTTTTAAAATTTATTTTATAGAATTTATGGATTTTTTTATTTCTAGGCCAAAGAAATTTCCTATAGGGAAAGAAAACATATATTCACTATTTTCATTTAACACAAATAACATACACTATGGTGAATAGACAAAATAGAAGAAAAGATTAAAAATGGATCCTCTATGAAATGTCAAACTCCTCTAAAAGTAAATGTCATCTTGAAATATGAAGGTGCATTTTGTTTGATTAAGATGCTATATATCTTTACATTAGAGCCAGATTGTGAACAGGATTAACAGAGAACTTTACAAATAGTTTATGTAGATTCATAGTATCTGGATAGGAAGCCATTAGATGGTTGTATTTTCTTTAGTTTCATTTTTTCCAGTCTTTAGTTTTTCTAAATTTCTCTCTTTTACAAGTATCTAAGTGAATATTTTAAATTAAGATACAAGGTTTAAAGTAGTCTATAGCATCAAAATCTAAATGTTTATTTTTATCACAATTTACATTTGTAATAGCTGAATTTGGAAAGATATGATTTTTGGATCTTGTCTGGTGATGCTGAGTGGAGGGATAGGCTGAGGGTGGAGGAGAACAATCATAAACCTCACCTTGGAATTAAATAGAATACATTATTATAAATGAATAATTTGGTAATAAAATAAAAGCCACCTTACCAATGATTTTGGATTATTATTAGTCAGACTTTAGTGTCCTCAAAAGAAGTAAAAATATCTAAGTGTTTAGTATGTATGGATGTGAAACTGGTGACTTGTCATCAAGCTACACCTTCTTAGTCACCCCATCATTAAGAACAAATATATATGCTGGTGAATATATCATATTGTAATTTTGCCTATGACACATTTTTTCCCTCTATTTCTCCAAAAAGCAATTAAAAATTAGAAGGAATGACTAGACCACACTTGGAATATTTGTTTTATATCTGTGCACCAGGTGTTGTGTTTTTTGTCTTTGTTTTTAAATGACACCCTGGAATATATTTAGGGGAGAGTGGCTAGCGTAATGAGTAGCTCAAAGTCAAACCCTGTGAAAATTCTGTGGGAGGAAAAATGTTGCATAACCTGGCCACTGAGAGGGAATACACAGGCTGTTGTCAAAATTTCATAGAGCTGTCATAGGAGAAGAAGAATTTGGCTTGTTTTATCATAAGACAATTTATTTTAGCAGAGTCTAAGGAAGGACTTTCTCATTGTCAGATCTGTCCTAAGACAGTCTCAAATTATATTTTTTTCTTTTTCATCTAAAACAAAGATTTTTGTTTGTTTTCTAGATTCTTCTTGTTCTTGGAACCAATTTGCTTGTTCTGCACAAAAATGTATATCTAAACATTGGATCTGTGATGGAGAGGATGATTGCGGGGATGGATTAGATGAAAGTGATAGCATTTGCGGTGAGTTGTTTCTTTTGTGTTCTCAAGTTTGAGGCATATGATATATATGCACTTGTATTTTAGATCATATATAAAACTCTGTTTTCCACTGTGTTAAATTTAGCATTACATTTCTATCTAGTGGATTTATGATTTTAATGACAACCTATTATTCTATTATTTTTATATACAGTTATTCAATTTTTAGAATTTTTTCTGAATATTCACACAGTGAATGTATTTGTTAATTTTACTTTTTTAGTCTTCAAATTCTTCTTTAGCCTAGATCTAAATGACTGGGATTACTTGCATCAAGTGATCAAACATTTTTCATAGCCTTTGATATGAATAGTTAAATTACCCTTCAAAATATCCTGATTTATACTGCCACAAGCCACACACTATTTGCATTTGTATATATATGTATTTTGGTGATTATTATTATTGAATTATAGGAAGTAAAAAAGGGGGCTATTGTATATAATTTTAAAATGTACTTCAAAAAACAGCTTTATAGGATTAGAGTTTGAGTGTCCTACTACATATCAACTACAAAGCCAATGTAATTTTTAAATAATCATAAACATTAAACAAATAGCTTAAATGGAATTATTAACTTAAAATTTTAAGAGGTAAAAGAGGAGGTGGTCCAAACTGGATAAATTTATAACAAATAGCCAGGCATTCTATTAATTTATTTACATGCCTATTTGTCTATCTTTCTGATCTATTTCTATATGTGTTTGTATTTATAGGCATAAAATATTTAGTCATTATATTAGCACTGTTTCATAGCTGTTATTCTACCCTATTTTAGAGGGAAAAGGATCTGAGTCATCGGATAAGGTACATGTACAGAGTTAAGTATACTTAACACCACTTTTAAATTTCAGTAGTTGTGGCCTGCTTTTTAGGTCACTATCATGGAGACAGATAGATAGGATTTTATACTACTGAAGCCAAACTGAAGTTCTCTGTAAATAATATAAAATTGGAAGTGTCCTCTGAAAGTAGGCAGTTTATTTTCTGGTATTTAAGCCACCCCAAATCTACTTTTTATTTACACAGCTGAAACAACTTAGTTATACAACAGATAAAGATAGAAAGATCACTATCAAAAAGTTCTGAAAGGAAAAAGAAATCAGTAATCAATTGTATTGTCTAGCTGGTCACTTTTAACTCTTTTGTTTCTCTTTGCTATTAATTTTCTTTGATTTTAACAAAATAATTACCTACTTAGGATGGATGGGTTGAACATGTTTCCAGTCTTTAAAATCATCTTGCTTTTTGATCCTTTGTTTAACCCTACATTAAATGGCTCAATTGGTACTTCTGTCCTTCCTGAGTGGATACAATATAGAAGAAGATATAAAGACCCTGAAACCAGAGTTGAATCCTCCTGCATCTGTATTTTCCTTACCTATTAAGAGGATACAAAAAAGAACTCCTTTATGTAACTATAGTGCTCATCTAACATGACTCAGGTACACAATATAAATTAATTTATTTCCCTTCTCTTTTGTTCAATTTCTCCTGCTCTCTCCCTTATTTTTCAGTATTATTACCACATCTACATCTATCAGAGCCCTGATAATTTTTTTTAAGAATTAAAATGGTAATGGACATGTTTACCTATTATCAAAACACCCAGTCTATTTCATTTAATTACAGGCTGCATTTACATGCTAACTACCAACCTGGTGACACATTAAAAAAAAAAAAAAAAACCTGCTTTCGACTCAGTATCATTCAAAGCACTGAATTTAATATACTAGAATTGGAAAGGAATTTTATAAATAATTTATTTCAGTGGTTCTCCTCTCTAGTGCACAAAAGATCCTTCTTAGAAGTTTGTTAAAAATGTAGATTCTTAATCTTCACCTTCAAATATTCTAATGTGGGCTGTAAACACAACCTTTCTTAAGAAGCACAATAATGGTTCTGACTTGGAAATCTGAGGATCTCATTTTGAAAATCGTCATCTGGGCTCCTGGGTGGCTCAGTCAGTTAAACGTCTGCTTTGGCTCAGCTCATGATCTCAGGATTCTGGGATCATCGTGCTCCTAGCTCCATGAGGATCTTGCTTGTCCCTCAGTCCCCTGCCTGCTGCTCCTCCTGCTTGCGCTCTCTCTCTCTCTCTCTCTCTCTCTCTCTCATAAATAAATAAAAGCTTAAAAAAAAAAAGAATTACCTCTGGTCCACCTTCATCATTTGACAGATGAAAAAAGAGAAACTCAAAGAAGTTAACAAATTGCCTGAGGTCACCCAGTGACCGTCAGTGATGACAGGGCTAAGACCCGAATTCAGATTTCCTGAATGCTTCCTAAATGGGATGGTGACTCTAACCAATCAAATATTATGTCTGAGCAGGTGCACAGGATGTATCTGGTAGAAATCTTTCAGCTTGTCTTCTTCCTTTCTTGGGATTCATTTCCCTGAGGAAGGCAATGTGTCTCCAGATGGCAGGGGTAACTATGGAATGAAGCCATGAGTTTTTTCTTTGGCCCATTTTCTTTCCAATTGACTATGATGTTTTGGCATGCTCTTAATACAGAATCTGTTAAATACTATCAAGGGAGCCAGAAAATTAGCTGCAAAGAGCTTTATGCCATTTTATAGCTTGAGGTATCTTAGTAATTATCTAGTCATACCCCTCATTTTACAAATAGTGAAACTCAGACACTAGTCTTCTCCAAGGTCATACAGAATTAAATTTCTCAACAGCCAAATTGATGTTATATCTATTATGCCTACCCTGAGAATAAATTGGGGTGATAATAAGAAAGTAGAAAAGGAAGTATCAAAACTTCCTTACCAAAAGAGAATGCAGTTTGTAAAAATCCCAAGCTAAATAACAAAAATATTATGGAAATTAAAGCACTAATTGAGAGCATAATAGTGAAAGTGACACTTTATATTCTTATAGCAAGCTTGAAAAGATAGATCATAATAAAGAATAGTATAAAAATAAATTCCGTAGGAACGTAATTCTATTATAGAAGGTATTAAAGACATAATAGGTAGCAGGTAAATTCATTTTTAAATGAAAGCAACATTTATTTAATAGATTTTTATGATTTCTCCCCAGTAATAGAGATCATATTAAATCTCGTCCTATTAGCACAGATCCTCTATCCAATGAAAAAATCTGAATTACCTGGAGCACTTTTCTATATTCACTTGCCATCCTGTCCTCCAAGCTAAAGTATATGTCAAGGACAGTCATGTTTATGATGGAAAAAATCCTCAAAGGGTTTTATTTTGGCACCCTGCTGCCCTCCATATTGAAAGCATTGCAATAAAAGGCATTATCTGCTCATAACCACTCTACAGCTGAAAAGAAAGATGATAATGGTTATATAATTAAACCATTTTGGTCACTGCTTTAAATGTTTGGAACCAAATATCTCTCATCATTTTATTCAGTCATATTTTCTTCCTGCAGATATTAGCATTTAAAAAACTAATTCTAGCAATGCATGTTTCAGCATCTATTCTACAGGTAGCTTTTGCTCACAGGAAAATGAAGTTAAAGAAAAGTTAGAACATGATCTCAGGGTCTTGTAACTGATTCACTCAACAAGTAATTTCTATAAATAAACAAAGCATTCCATATGTACAACTGTACTGGAGGCTAGGAAAACATCATGAGAAATAATCCTGTTCTATTCCATATGATTGCCTTATACCCATATAAGGAGAAACAAAGGGACCACCTATGACTCTTTAACTTTATCATCAGAGTCAGCAAGCATATATATATTTTTTTTTTCTGCATACATTTGAAAAACATGCCTCTAAGGGGAACATAGAATTACAGAGCAGAGAAAAAGTAGATTCTATTTATTAAGTGTGTAAAAACAAAAGGAACGTGTGTACATTTATTCTCTTCAACAACACAAGGTAGGGAGTAACAGTCATGACCTCAGTTGTTAAGAGAAGGTGCTTAGGAATCAGAAGGGTTTTTGGATCCCCAACTCAATACGTGGGCAACTTGTGACATTCTGCACGCTATTCAGCTTCTGTGAACCTCAGTTTCCTATCAGTGAAATGACACTAATAATAGTCCTGGTTGGGATTTTTGCAAGAATCAAATGACTAAATATATTAAGTGCTTAGCATGTATTAAGTAATAAAAATGCCATTATTTTTATTATCCTTTTAGGTTCAGTCTTTGAGAAATTTTATCATCATTTATTACCAATTCTATGCCATTTCTATGCCTTGCTACCTCTTCTAAGGAGAAAAGATTTTTATTATTTTCTGCCATGCAGCCTTAGGACATCTAATACCTGCATTTAGGAAGGAATGCATCCCGAGAGGAAAATGCATAAACATCTCTAGGAGAAGGACACTGTGTGATGATTTGATAGCAATAATCTCTTCCTTTTCAGCAGCATTCTTCTGTTTCCTTTCTCTCTACAGGGAATATAAGCCTGAGCCCTTTCCCAGCAGACGTGTAGTGATCTTAATAGCATTCTTTCCTTGGGTTTCAGGCGCTGCGACCTGTGCAGTCGACATGTTCAGCTGCCAGGGCTCCCACGCGTGTGTGCCACGACACTGGCTGTGTGATGGTGAAAGGGACTGTCCTAACGGAAGTGATGAGCTCTCCACAGCGGGCTGTGGTAGGACACGTGGGGCTCTGTGTGAAGGAAGGCAGACTCTTGCTTTTGCAGTACTCACCATATCACATTTTCTCTCACTTTCCCAATCCCTGGACTCATAAGTAGTATCAGAATTCATCAGGTGCCATGTGGTCACCATAATAGTCCAGCAACCCCTCTACCTGCTGTTCAGAGTTTTTCAAACATGCAGAGGGAGACTACCCATTTTAAAACCATTCTGATGAACCCAGATTCATCATTTCGCTTCTGAGGTTATGTAGCTTCCTGATGTGTGTGTGACTGTGGGAGATTTGTTATTTTTTTTTCTAGAACCCCAACCCTACCCCCACAAAGGCTTTTAGATTGCCTATTACGGACACTCTATAAATGGCTGATGTGATCCCAAATAACTACTGATCAGAAGGTCAGTAAACACCTATTAGTCCTACGGAGAGGGTATTAACCCTTAGGTCAGGTAAAAATAGTATGGCTATAGCTGAATGAAGCCAGGGGATTGGGGGAACACCTTAGGAGGTCAGACGATTTATTAAGTCTCTGACTCTTGGTCACCTCAGGAAATTTTCACGGAATTGCTCAACAGTAAAAATTTAGATAAATTCCTTTGCTTGATCAAGAGAATAAAGGAGCCGAGTATTTGAATGCAGGTCCCAAGGTCACATGGGGATCTATTGAGATGAGCAATTTGTCAGAAACAGCGCTGTGAGTTCTGCTCATTAAAGTGAATTCTGCTAATTATCTCACCAAGGACCCGTCTTGAGGTCTTTACAACTGTATTTGAAGCCGTACCGTAGGTGTGTGTGTATGCGGGTGTGCGTGTGTGGAGGTGGAAGGGGTAGTTAAGTGGAGAAGGAAGAACAAACTTTGAGGCAGGCCTATGAGCACAGAACTCACGCTATAATAGAATGATTCACTTTGATCTTGAAACTGATTTGTGTGTCTGTAAAGGTCAATGGGGCTACTGAGGGCTACATAATAAAGGATTATGCCTCAATTCAGGGACCAGATGGTCCCAGTATACTGTTGCTATTGTAGCAAGTTAACACTCTGGGAGGCATATTAGCACTTTTGGAACACATGGGTGCTATTAAGTAAATTATGCTAAAATACAACAAATTGTACTCAAGTGACCTGAAAGCGTTAATGCTAAATAAGCCTCTGTTGCTTATGTTTCAAAAAAAAAAAAAAAAAAAAAGAATTCACGTATTAGAATTGGCATAATTCACTGGAGTTATATAAGCTGTCATACAGTTCAAAGTTAGAGGAGTTATTAGTAACTGCATTTTACTTTGATTATAATGGGCAGCTCCTACGTGGCTTCCGCATCATTTTTGAAGATAAGTTTGTTGAAAATAAATTACACTTGATTAAACCCAAGGAATCCTTTTTGTTTTACTTAGTCGTGTCTCTATTTTAGTCATTATGGACTTGAAAGCAGAGATTTCCTTTTTTTAAGACAGGGAAGTCTGGGGGTAGGGAGCCAATAGGGCTTGTAAAAGAATAATTATGCCTTAAGTGACAGATGAAATATAGAAATGATACGAGGTCATCACAAAGAAATAATATACAAAAAACACTAGAAGTGTCACTGAAGGATTTCAAGAAAAATAACGTTATTGAGTCATAAAGAACAAAGAGAAAAAAGAGAGAGGTGTTCTATGTAGAGGGAAGTGCCTATTAAGACATGGAAGGAGGTTAGAAGTCATGTAAATTTTTTCAAGTGCCCATTATGTGTCAATTATTTTGGTAGGTGCTTTTATTTGCATTATTGAGTTCCCAAAGTATCTCAGTGAAATGTTTTTGAGGATCTGCCAAAAATAATTGTTACACAGATAGGAATTTAAGTAGCATCCTGGAATTTATTGAGTTCCTGAAATGAGCTGATCTGCTTCATATACCTTATCTAGTTCCTGCAAGAAGTTTATCAGATAGGTTTTATTATCCCCATTAAACAGATAAAGAAACAGATGCAGCAAGAAGGTAAATACCTTCCTCAGGATACAAATTATAAGTAGCAGAGTGACCCTTTGCAAAGCCTTCCCCTTTCTAGTATCCTATAATGCCATGTTTCATAGTCCTTTTTTATTTAAAACTGAGATATAATTGACATATAGCATTGTATTAGTTTTAGGTGTACAACATAATGATTTGGTATATGCAATATTGTGCACTGATTACCACAATAAGTTTAGTTAACATCCATTATATAGAAGATTTTTTTACATTCAAAATACCCCAAACCTTGAGTCCTACCATAGCATTTATCCCTTAAACAAGACAAGGTAATTGAAAATGATCTCTTCAAACCACTGTGCTTCTATGCATATTGTTCTGTGCATATTAACATTAATTCACTCTGCACAAGTTACCAGCTTTCGAACTTTTGCTGAAAGTTATTGGACTTTTTGGTCAACCGTTCTCCCCCTTGGTTAGGACCTTAGCTACAGCACTATTGTCATGGCTCAGGATTCTGAAAGAATCGATATTCCATTTTGTGGATAGATATCCTAATTTGATGTGGTGCTTAATGCTTGGGCTTATCACACCATAGATCTTAATTTAACCCACAAGTTTTATTTTCATCTTAGAGACAATAACTTTCTTAGCTCTTTTGATGCTTTCTTTTCACTTCATCATAAGCATTAGCGCTTGGTAGTCTTTTCAGTTCCATTTTTCACAAGAAAGCAAGGTTTTAATTTTTTTTTATCACTTTACTAATATTAGTAAAGGAATGAGGAGAGAAAAAATCTAGCCACATTATTACAGTTGAGTGTTTTTTGTTTTTGTTTTTGTTTTGTTTGTTTGTTTGTTTTTTATCACATGAATGTTTGAATTCATCCCTGAGCAAACTTACAGACTGCTAAATGTCCTGAAATTTTCGGTCACTCTGGAATTGTTGAATGTATTAATACTGAAACTTTGAATTACATTCATATATTTGGTATATGTCTGTATGTTAATATATATTATGAATTTATATGTAGTTGATATATATTATGAATAGAATATTGAGCAAACTTTTCTTTTTCTAAATAACTATAATTATTGAGTATAATAACATACATTCCCCAAACTCCTCACATGGGGAAAAGTAAAATAGGGACTCATCTAACTTTATTCTTTGTGATATCTTTCTTAGCTCCCAATAATACATGTGATGAAAATGCTTTCATGTGTCATAATAAAGTGTGCATCCCCAAGCAATTTGTTTGTGACCATGATGATGACTGTGGAGATGGCTCAGATGAGTCACTGCAGTGTGGTAAGCATATTCAGACTTTTCATGGAAGACATTCTTTGGCTAAATAATGGTCTTTTAGGATGACTCAGGAAATAAATAAATGACAAAAACAACACATTTCTTAGTATCACTAAGGGCATGTAAGCTCAGTTATCCATAGTAGTACCTCAATAACCTCTTTAAACTCTAATGCGTAATTATACATTGATTTGGAGATCATGTCTACATATAATATGTTCTTATTAGGAAGCACATGGGGGAAATAGTTATAAAATGTCTTGGTTGAAAAACAATATATGGCTAGCTAATTCAATCTTATAGCCAAATCAAGTATTTGAATGAAGAAAAAATAGAATTCACAATTATCAGAGAAGCTGTATAATTAATATTCTTCTTTCACCTTATCTTCTTACATGTGTGCTTATTTCTTAAAATTTAATATTATTGTGACATTTGTCTTGTCATCGCATATATATTTAGCTGACCATCACATATATAATGTATATATAGATACAAATGTAACTTTTGTAGTGAAAATCATGAAAAGTTCTTACTTGAAATTGAAATTTTACACAAACTTAGTATTTTTGTAAAAAACAAAAACTTAAATGTGTACATGAATAAATATAAGATGAAAAGCCATAAAATCCACATATAATCATGAAAGGCAGTAGATTTAGTGCCCTCCTTTGTTCTCCTTATGTTGTGTCTATAGTCTTGGTCTTTGATAACAATCTCTTTGAAATCAGCGGATCCCAGTTTTTATGATCTTTTCACCATTAAGTCATGGTATTGATGTGATATTTTAAAAGGTGCATCATACCTTGAGATGTAAATTTGAAGTAGAGTTATGTCTGATTGAGTATCTTCCCTCTGCTAGACACTTATGCAGTTGATATGGAAATGAATGAGACAGATTCCACTAGAAGAAATTGCAGACAAACAGGAAAATCAGAAATACACACTAGAATAATAGCACACGTTGTCAGATGTGACTAAGAATCACAATACATGGGATCAGAGCTGAGAGAATAATTTTTGAAGCACTATGGGACGCTTGGGTGGCTCAGCAGTTGAGCACCTACCATCGGCCCAGGGTGTGATCCCGGAATTTGGGATTAAGTCCCACATCAGGCACCTTGCAGGGAGCCTGCTTCTCCCTCTGCCTGTGTCTCTGCCTCTCTCTCTCTCTGTCTCTCATGAATAAATAAATACAATCTTTAGAAAAAATTATTAAAAAAATTTTTTGAAGCACTAAAGAATAGAAGCAGAGAGAATGTTAGAGAAAGTCATGTGTAGATGGTAGATAAAATAACACAGTGGTTAAAATCACGGACTTGGAGCCAGATGGCCTGGGTCTAGATTCTGGCTCGGACGCCTAGTATCTGTATGACCTTTGAAGTTATTTCACATTTCTGCACCTCAATTCCTCATCTGTAAAAAAATAAAAGACAACATTGTTTAACTCTTATGGCTGTTGAGAGAATTAAATTAGTTAATATTTGTAAAGTGCTTAGAATAGTTCTGGACACATAGAAAGTTCTATTTATATTTCCAAATGGCTACATATTGACATAGTTGAAGAATAATAGTCTTTTGTGAGGTAAATTGAAATTAGAAAGTTGAAACTGGATCCGGGGAAGTCTGAAATATAATGTTAAAGAATTTGTGTTTAATTATTTTGGCTCTCAGTTGACAGCACACATTTGAAACGGGAATGCCACAGTCAAAATATGTTTCAGAATCATCTTTTTCAGCAGAGTGGATAAAATATTGCCCTGCGACAGGGGAGCCGTTAGGTGGAAAGTAAGCTAGCTAGAAGATAATTGCAATAGTTCTGGTGATTAATGATGTGATGATAAACCAGGACAGAAATGGTGGAATGGAAAGAACAGTATGGGTCAGGATTCATTTAGAGTCCTATATGGAGGATAAAGGAGAATTTCTAGCTTGGATGACTTGGTGGATGGCGTTACCATCATTAATGGGCTTTGGAACACAAGAGGTTAAGGGCCAAGTTTTCCTGATGTAGAAGAAGAGAAATGTAAATAATAATAATAATAATAATAATAATAATAATAATAAATTTTGGATGTTTTGAATATGAAGTGTTAATCAGACAATAACATGAAGTTATACAGTGAGTGTTTGAAAATTTAGTTCCAGAGGTCACCAGTATGATCTCTGCAAATATAATTAATTTGCTGGCCATCGGCATAAAGCTGATATTCAAAATATGAAAAAAATTGAAAACAGCCAACACTGCAGAAAGGAAAAGAGGAAAACAATAGGCTAAAGATTGAAGTTAGGGCTTCACCTGCAATATTTTAGGATGGAAGAGGAGAGGACTTCATACAGAAAGAAGGATACAAGGAAACAGCCAAAGTAAGACAACGTCATGGGGAATGGATTGTAAATATTAAACCAGGAAATTATTTACAAGGTAGTATGCTCAACAATATCAAATGCTGCAGGAAAGTGAAATATATAAGAGTGTGATACACCCTTGAATTTGACACTTGTCACTTGGTATTTGCTGGCTTCAAGAGGATTTTAAGAAGGTAGATGTTGTAGAAATGGATTGAATGAATGGAGGCTGAACTGGAGATAAGTAAGGGAATGCTGGGTAGAGTGGTAGGAAAGAAGGATAATGTGTACATAAGAGTTATGTGGATGGATTATTTTTTTAAAGATTTTTATTTTTATTTATTTGAGAGAGAAGAGAGAGAGTGTGAGTGAGCAGAGGGAAGGGAAGAGTAAAAGAATCCTCAAACAGACTCCCACTGAGCATGGAGCTCTACTGGGGACTTGATCCCAGGACCCCGAAATCATGACCTGAGCCTAAATCAAGCGTCAGTTGCTCAACTGACTGAGCCACCCAGGCTCCTCTGATGGATTTTTATTGTCACTGGGCTGGGAGAGACTTGAATGTAATGTATATATTGACCAAGGAGAATGAACTAGTGAAGAGGGCAAGGGAGGAAGAAAGAGCAGGGAAACTAAAATTGTTTCTAAACTCTGCAGTTTGCCATTCAGTATGACAAACCTTTCAATTGTATTATCATTGTTGAAATATTTTTCTATTGGTATTCTATTTATTTGTTAACAAACATACATATCTTATTTCCTATCTTCAAAAGTAAAATATATATACCAGGTTTACCAGAAAGTTTCTAATAGCAATGACAGTTTTCATTGTTAAGAAACTTAGGAAAAATTCAATCTAAAACTCATAATAGTCAAAATCAAATGAGTTTTACTTATAAATAGGCATAGATATGAACATTAAAAATTGACGGGTTGATACTGTGATTTGAATAAAGCTTTTTAGTGCCTCTAAGTATCAATATGTAGGATAATTACAATAGTTGTGTGCTTATTGCTTTATAAATTGACTTTAAAAAAATTTTTTAACAATCTCTTTAAACTTCCAAATGCTGCTTCCCAAACATAAACATGGCATTATGGCTTCTGAGAATTATCATTGTAACTCGGAATCACTTCATCCATATGTTCTGGTACTATACCTAACCAAGCTTAGTCTTGAAAAAACATTAATAGCTTTATTCTTGTTTTCCATTCAAAGGAAAATCTTTAGGACATAGATTATAGGTGAATAGAGACAGTATCGTTGAGTATTGCACTTTTGTTTCCTCACCTAGAAACAATAAGATTGCCTTGTTTTTTATTTTCTTTCCTGGACCTTAACCCCACTTCTTAACCACAAATATCTCTTACAAGTATGACCACTGTCCCAAAAAGGAATAAGAAACATTTCCTATAGAAGACATAGATAGGTCCCATGGTTAACTAGGTATGGTGTACGTTAGGGAATGCAGATTTAATATTTGTCATATGAATTAGAATGTTACTTTCTTTGTCTCTAGGATACCGAGAGTGTACTGCAGAAGAATTTAGTTGTGCTGATGGACGATGTCTCTTAAATACTCAATGGCAGTGTGATGGGGACTTTGACTGCTCTGATCATTCTGATGAAGCACCTTTAAACCCAAAGTGCAAAAGTGCAGGTACAGAAGATATATAATATGCTTATTCCAAAATTTGCTTTTCAATGGCAAAACTGTGACTCTGATTTTCAGTTCAGTCTAGTATGATATTCAATGAAAATAAATGCAAATAATTAAGCATGTGATGTTTCAAGTGATACCATGGAGGATCTTAGCAATCAACTATGTTGTCAAGCTAGTTTTAGAAATTTAAATCTGTGCTAAAATATGAAGATTTGAGGCAATGCACCAAATGGATCCATTACCCTGACCCCTTTCAAAAAATCATTTTTTCTTAATATGTGATTTTATGTGAAAACAGTTTCCTTATTTGGACCTATTTGAAAGCTCAAACAAAGTAAGTTGAGATTTACTAAGAGAAGGTCTGTATTAATGATGCTTAGCCAAAATAAAGCAAACTGCATATCATTTGAACAGAAATATATACATAGCCAAACTTGGACTATTTTTCATTTCACTATTCCAAAGACCAAATACATAGTCATATATTTAAAATAAACCCTATTACTTTTTCTCATGTACTTTACATGTTAATAGGCTTTCTTTTATCATGTATGATAATGAATAATGTTCAAGTCATCAGGTTATGAGTAGCTCCAAAACCTAAACTCTTTTCCATAGCTATATTTGGAACAACTATTATTCACCACAAATGTCCTTTTTATGCCCTGACTTAAAAATGTCAATGTTATATTTCCAAGAAGAAAAAGAATCTAGGAATATCTACCTATTCTAGATTCTTAATTTTTAGTGACATATAATTTCTCAGAGACCTGTGGCTTGAGGGAAATGTCAAACTCTCATTATACTTTTGAGTCAATTCTTCACAATATAGGTGAAGACAGAAAGACTTCATTAATTTGCCTATAGGTGCTTATTTTGAGTGCTAATGTTCATGGCAAAGAAAGATTTTCAGTAAGTGTTGAACATGAAAGTACAGTTTGCCCTTGTTTTTTTTAATGTTTTGTGTATAAAATGCTACACTACATATAGAGGATTTTATATGTATATAAATTTAACTAATTTTTGACAGATAAGTTATCATACGTGTGAATGTTTTCAGCAATTGTAGTATAAAGCAATGGCATGCCCTTTATGTTCCATTTGTTTTATTTTCTTTTTCCAGAACAGTCATGCAACAGTTCATTTTTTATGTGCAAAAATGGCAGGTGCATTCCCAGTGGAAGTCTTTGTGACAATAAGGATGACTGTGGCGATGGCTCAGATGAGAGAAACTGCCATATAAATGAATGTTTGAGTAAGAAAGTCAGTGGATGTTCTCAAGATTGTCAGGACCTTCCAGTCAGTTACAAGGTAGGGTCTCATCAAAAATAGAAAATCACATGATACATTGGAATTTGAGATAATGAATACTATTCAATCCAAAGAGCTGTAGAACTTAAAATGCATCATAGTATTTTCTGGTAAAAGTATTTAAATTAGGAGTATCTATATAAGCCACTCATTATAATCATGTGGCATAAAAATTGTAAAAATGTACTCAGAAAGACAAAAATGCCAAAGTGATTTTCAATATATGTTGAACATAAAGAGAAAAAAAAAGGCAAGAAAAACCCAGTGTTTAGAGAGATCCTGCCATGTTAACAGCACATAAATATGTATGCAACTGTTGAGTTCCCATTTCTTCCCTCGTTCTTCCTCCCATCTTTGAAGTGAAATGGGCTAATCATTTATTTACTGCAACACTGGATAATACAGTACTTTTCATGTACACAGGAAGAAAAAAAAATAGAGCGCATGAATTATTAGGACCGAGTGCAGGTACACTAAAAATAAATCACCCCTAATATCCTAATTGGTTTTGTTAGTACCGTTTTCCTGAAGAGCGTGATTCACTGACAAAATTGATTGACAGAAATAGCTTTTGAAAACATTTCTGTTTGATTCATGTTGAATAGAGGATGCAAATGAGCATGATATTAAAATTAAAGCTGTGCATTAGGTTAAAATTGATGATGTAAGTGTGGGAAAATCTCAGGAAGAGCGATTCATTTGAAAGTCAGTGTTTTTAACAGAGCGATAGCTCTGTATGAATCAACAATAGGGCATGCTCCTACAAAACACAGAGACGGTCTTATGCCAGTTAAGATCATTACAGAGGTTAGATTTTTATTATACTGAGTTCTGCACTGATCAGAACACATCTGGGGTACTATGTGCATTAATGAACATGGTATTTTAAGAGGAATTTTGACAAATTGTAATGTATATACATTTGTACATCCCAAAGCATTAGGATTCCATGTTCCAGACATGCACCTTCGGAAGGAGTTTTTCCTGGAGCAAAGATGGCTTATTAGCTGTGTTCAAACATATGAAGCCCCGGATTAGGGAGCAGACCTAGTCTGAGTTGTTTCAAAGGTTGGGATTATGAGTTGGGAAGCAGACTGTTCAATATGAGGAAAAGTACTCTAAAGTACTATCTTTACATTGGAATGAGCCGCCTCATTTCTCACTACTAAAGGGGTTAAATAGTAGCTAAATACCTTTCTTTAAAGCATGCTAGAGAAAAATACATGTGTATTGCAGAGATGTTGTACCTTTTTCCCTGCCAACATTGACATTCTATGACAAGCCATTTCTATCTAATGGCAAATTTAGCCAAATAACCACTTTGCCATTTGTAATCTCTGGATTTCTAGTATTTTGATTAATTTAGCTACATTGATAGGATTTTATTGCATGTAAATGTAACCAGAGAACTACAATAATCATTCCCCCCTGTGCAAAAACAGATTAAAAACTCAAATATTAAAAAAGGTATATTTGTTTAACACATAGTTCAAATACTATATTAAGAAGAGTTGGTTAAATTTACAGGCTTAAAAAAAAAAAATTTACAGGCTTAAAACACAAGCATTGTGTTGTAGGTAAAATGAAACAAGATAAATGAGCCAAAATAAGTCTTAATGAGATGAATATGTATCAAATAATTAATTTTGGCAGTAAATATTTTGAAACCCAATGAAGCAGAAAAAATATCACCAGTGACTTCTGCATAATCAATAGACATGTGTTTCCTGAAAAATCAGAGCATGTGTCATGGAATTGTTACAGATAATTAGTTAAAATTTCAACTCATAGTTTATAAATAGTTCTTTAGTTCTATCTATATAATATATACATTCTGTATTTCTATGTATCTACAGAATCTCTATATCATAGAATCAGTATCTATCTATCTAAAAACTTAAATTTCAGTGTAGTTCTCCTTGTGTTTATCTGAATGTATTTAAATCTAGAATAACAATCTTGGAGAAATCTAAAAATTATAGAATATCAGATGGTCACTTTTTGACATAACATTCAAAATGAGGTTTAATATTTTTTAAATGCCTGCATATGGGGTGCCTGGGTGGCTCAGTCAGTGAAGAATTCAAGTCATGACCTCAGGGTCCTAGGATGGACCCCCCCCCCACCGTCCGACTCTGCTCAGCGGGGAGTCTGCTCAATGATTCTATTTTCTCTCTCCCTCTCCTTCTGCTCCTATCCCATTCATGCTCTCTCTCTCTCTCTCTCTAAAATAATTAAATAAATCTTTAAAAAAAATAAAAATGAAAAAATAAAATAAAATGCCTGCATATAAGTACTTAGTGCTCAGAAATGCCATGTTTAGAAAACCGCTATGGTAGAAATAGGCATCATCCTGAGTGCCATGTTAAATCTATTTTAATTACTTTATAAGATCTCTCATATAGAAATACTTATTGATATTTTTTTAAAATTAGTATTTTCACCTTGACTTTTCAAAAGGAGTCATAGAATGAAGGAGAATTCTAGTTAAAATAGACAACATATTTAATCATTCATAAAGTCTATGTATATGATACCTGAAAGAATTGCTATGAATAGGGTTCTTGAATATGTACACATGTCAAAACTAATTAATAAAATAAAGCATCTATTGGGGAAACAAGAGAGATATAAAAATTCAAGCAGCTGAGACTAGAATCATAAATGAGAGATTTAAATAAAGTTTCAAAGCAAATATTTTACATACTGTGTTGAGATTATACATACACACGCTTATATTTATATTAATGATAATTTATTGATAGGAAATTTAATAAAAAGACTTATCTACAAGAAAAAGCTTCTATATTTTTGGGAAAAAAAGTTTATGAGTTTTTCTCTTCTATTGAATGGGGAAAACCACCCAGTAACCTATTTCTCATTACAATATCTGCAGAACATGACATGAAATCCTCCTCCAAATTCTGCAATAAAATGAAAATTGCTTACAAAAGCAAAATTTAGACCTTATGGGCTGTGAACAATTTGCACGTTTGTTGTAAAACAAATACAATGTATCTAACTATTCGAAAGGGAGCAATAACATTTACTAAAGCAAGGATATTATTTTGATGGGAAGGATAATTTACCATGTAAAAATAAATGTACTTCTGGGAGAGAAGTAAGTTTTAAGGTATATATTAGAAATAAAATAACATTTGTCAAATATCACGTTAAAAGCTGCAAAGAAACTTATTTGAATGTAATAGGAAAAGTATCGATAGCTGTAATTCTGATAGCTGTTTGTCACTATATAAAAATTAATACAAACCAGGAAAATTTGAAGTAGTTCTCAAAGATGAGAAAAATCAAGATGATATTGAATATACATAAATCTCACTTTCATAAAAATTGTTTTTCTTTGTAAATGAAGGTGAGAGTTTTTAAAACTTATTTTCTATTAAATATAGATGAATCTTTGAAGATACAAATGATTATTAGTTTCTTTCATTCAATTTATGAAAATTAGGCTAGTGGAATTTCCCATTGATACCTTTGGGTAATCTGGGAGCAAATATGTTTCTGTTAAAACAAGATTAGAGGTGCCTGGGTGGCTCAGTTGGTTGAGTGTCTGCCTTCAGCTCAGATCATGATCCCAGCATCCTAGGATCAAGCCCTGTGTCAGGCTCTTCCTGCTTGGTGGTGAGCCTGCTTCTCCCTCCCCCTGCTTGTGTGTGCTGTGCTATGTCTCTCTCTCTCCCCCCTCAAATAAATAAATCTAAAAAAAAATTCTCTTTCAATAAACAATTTCTTAAAAAGTTACTGATAACCCTAGACATACTAATTTCATTTGTTTATAGAAATGTATATATTACATTTGGTAGCTTTTACCAATTCTACCTTAAGAAATTGATTTTCAATAAATGTGTTTTCATCTAAGCCGTCTCTTTGCTAGAATAGTTCGATAAGCCTGACATTAGCCATTCAAAAACATTTTCAGAAATCCCATTAAAACTGGGACACTGTTTATTTCCTTTTCTAATACTCTTTGAGAGGAACTCAGTACATTCTATTAAAAATCCTTTCACTTGTCCTAATGAGCCCCTTGAATTCACCACTGTCTTATGTCAGACTATGGATTTCTGGTTTCCCAACCACCTGAGCACATGGTCATTTTCCGGCCTTTTCAGTGATAACTTTTTGAATACTGTCATTTTCTCACTTTATTTAAAAAAAATATTGCTTTTACAAATTGTGGTAAAATATATATGACATAACATTTACCAATTGAACCATTGTTTTGAACCATTCTAAAATGTACACTTATGTAACAGTAAGCATCTCACTTTTTTTGCCATCGCAAAGCACCAACTGTCCTGACTTCCTAAATCAGGTAGCAGGATGAGTGTTCTCAAAGGAAGTAAGAGTTTGATAAGGAGAGTGTGGGAAATCAAGCTGGGGCTTTTGCTTTGAAATGCTTGTGCGCTAGTGGGTACTAGAAAACAAAACAACACATAATTACTGAGGATTATTAGCTAATTATTGGTGTAAATTGTTAATGATGAAAGTGCTAAGAGCTTAAAGGAATCCATTCCTGGTAAAAGAACTTAGTAAATGGTATTTAATTCTCGTTAGAGTACTTTCAGGTGAAGATGATCCTGCTTCTCTCCCAACTAATAAATATGGGGGGTTTTTTGGTCCTTAAAAAATTCAGTTGTTTGTTATTTAAAAATATGCACATATATCTCTCTAATATTTCTCTCCATAGATACAAAGCTCTGCCATCATGTTTACCCTCAAATAAATGAGGTTATTAAGTGTTTGCTCTGAATAACTCTTGAATACTAGTTACTGTTAACCATTTAGGGCTTATTTTAATTCACTGTCTTACTCAATATTCGCACATTCCTTTATTCCCAGAGTGCTAAATAATGTTTGTAAAGGTTAATAGCATTGTAATCATTGGGCCAATTATAGGTTCATTTTATGTAATTACAGTTCTCATATGCTAGTTGGCAGGAACTGAGTATAGACTTGAAAGACTTTTGCAGATCACAGGATCACAGGATGCCATTGTTTTCAGGACTGCAAAGACATGTACGGAGTGACATATTGTATTCAGAATTTACATGCCAGTTAGTGAATATTGCATGCCATCATCAGAGGTTCATACACTACATGATAGAGATGCTGAAGAAAACATTTGATGATACAAACTGATTATAGTGGGGAAATTGTTACTATTATTTCTCCAGACAACATCAACATGGTTATGGAACCAGACCCAGTCCCTAAATATTAATTGGGCCTTACTAAGGGTTACATCAGTCTAGTTTCTCCAACTGGTTTTATCCAGGTACCATTCCCTTTGTGCCTCTAGGTTTCTTATCAGTTAACTAAAAACAATAAGACCTGCATCATAGATTTCTGTAAAGCTCTGATGAAATTCCACATGTAACCATTTAGTATTCAAAGTTCCAAGTAATAGTAAATTCTTGTGATTGTTAAAGTCCACTGAAAATACAATGTAATGTAACAGAAAAAGAACAAAAGAAGTTGCCTCATGTTGTTGCTGTCATGGTATAGCCACATGGCTTTGAGGACGTCAATTAACTTTTATGATCTTGCCAACCTCAGATGATCAAATGAAGATATTTAGGAAATTTTTTTTAGCTTTAGCTTTATTTAATATACATAATTCTTATTAAAACCATTGGAGACAGAAAGACTTGCCATTATCCACTCTTACACTATTTTCTTTCTTGAATCAAGCTAAAGGGATATTCAATAGAAAAAGACAGTGACAATGATATGAATTGATGATTATGCTTGTTTTTCATTCTTCAGTGCAAATGCTGGCCTGGATTCCAACTGAAGGATGATGGTAAAACATGTGTAGACATTGATGAATGCTCCTTGGGATTTCCGTGTAGCCAGCAATGCATTAATACATATGGGACCTACAAGTGCCTCTGTACAGATGGCTATGAAATACAACCTGATAACCCCAATGGCTGCAAATCACTCTCAGGTATCGAATTGAACTTGTCCACTAATCCAACCTCAGTTACACATATGGATTCTGAATTTTATAGCCATTCTTACTGAGTTCATACCCGCTGGTGTTTCTGAGAAATCAAAATTCTTCCCTACTTGATATAGGAACCTGTCACTCTAATTTTGCATGCTGTCCACAAACTGTTCTATTTGTAATAAAATTGCATTATGGTCTTGTGAATTATTAAGTGCTTCCTAGATTTTGAGAGTGCTCAGAAGTGAAAAGAACTATTTCTAGCAATTTCTCCTGCTACATCACAGGTTCTTAGGAGTAGATTTAGCCAAGACCGGTAAAAAGCCTATTGTGATTGTATTATAATAGTTTTTCCTTCTCTACACCATACACACTCATATATGTATGCCAAGGAGAAGAGGTCAATAAAGATAATGGCAATGATGATGACAACAATAGCAATAAATCAACTATGTAGGACTATTTGAATTCCTCCAGTGATTCAGCAAATATTATTAAATCTCTATTTGTTCCAAGTAGTGTGTTTGATTTGTAAATTAGAAAATTCAATAGAACATAGGCCAAATTTTTAAAAATATTGTAATTCATTAGGGGCAAATACACATATCAAAATAATACAAAGCAATATATGATAAGTAATTATTGTTTTTAAGTGAGAAAAAAATGGTATATAATATTTCTCTTCCCCCTTTGTTTTTGAGTATAATGAATCAAATAGCATGGCTAGTTTATTATGTATATGTATGTCATATACACATGACAACATTTAAAACATTAGATATTTTATTTACCTACATAAAATAAATGCCAGTGACAGGAATTCTTCAAATTAGTTTTCAACCAGTTATACCTTCGAACATTACTGAGGAAAAAAGATAGCCATTTCAATTTTTTAAATTTCATTTTTACTTACTGTTGGAATAGTCATCACTGAATTAATTTATTTATTATTTGGAGCCTTTTTTTTTTTTTTTTTTTTAGATTTACCAACCTACTTACTATATCATGCATTCAGTGACATAAGAAGAGATAAAATCTCCAAACCAATCAATGTTTTTGCTTCTTTAAAGTTTTCACTAAGAATGGTATAAAGGAGATGACTACTAATGATTGCAATTTTGGTCTTATTATATCATGTATCCATGCTGTTGTTGTTTTTCAAAACAGTGATAATTGGAAACTAATAATAATTTTAATACAAAACCAAAATGTCTCTGAAGCATAAATCTTTTGCTAGAGAGAGAATAGATTTTTTCCAACTTTATTGAGATATAGTTGACATATAACTGTGTAACTATTTAAAAAATTATAACTGTGTAACTTTAGAGTAAAATGTATTGATTTGATACCCTTATATATGGTGATATGATTGCCACCATAGTGTTAAAAACACCTCCATCACTTCACCTAATTACCATTTTGTGTGTGTGTGGCAATAACATTTAAGCTCTACTCTCTTAGCAACTTTCAAGTATGTCGTGTTGTTATCCATAATCACCAAGCTGTGACTTAGATCCTCAGAACTTAATTATCTTTTAACTGGAAGTTTGTACTTTTTTTTTTTTTTTTTTTTTTTATTTTATTTTTTATTTATTTATTTTTTTTTTGGAAGTTTGTACTTTTAAACCAACATCTCCCCATTTCTCTCATGCTTCATACTTGGTAATCACTATTTTACTGTTTCTAGGAGTTTGGTTATTTTGAGGTTCTATGTATAAGTGACATTACATAGTATTTATTTTTCTCTGACTTATTTCACTTCATATAATGTCCTCAAGGACATCTATGTTGTAAATGGTAGGATTTTATTATTTCTCATCACTGAATAATATTCAATTATGTGTGTGGGTGTAATATAGTATTACATATGTATGTAATACAGATAACATATAATACATACAATATATATACATTGGATACTATATAATATACATATGCATAATTACAAATGTATAAATCAATGTGTGTGTTTGAATACAGATTATATATATAAACGTATTTACACATATGTGTATGCATGTCACATCTTTATTCATCCATTGATAGACACTTAGATTGTTTCCATATCTTAGCTGTTGTAAATAATGCTGTCATAAACATGGGAGTGCAGATAGATCTTTGATATCTTGTTTTCGTTTTCTTTGGAGAAGTACCCAGAGGTGAAATTCTTGGTTCATATGTTAGTTCTATTTCTAACTTTTTTAGAAACCTCTGTACTATTTTCTGTAGTTGATTTACATTCCCACCAATGATGAACAAAGGTCCCCTTTTCTTACATCCTTTCCAACACTTTTTATCTCAGGTTTTTTTGATGATAGTTATTCTAATAGGTGTGATATCTCATTGTGGTTTTAATTGTGTCTCTCTGATGATTACTGATGTTGAGCATCTTTTCATGTATTTGTTGGCCATTTGTATGTTATTGGGAAAATGTTTATTCAGTTCTGATACCCACTTTAATTAATTAATTAATTTATAGAGAGCAAGGAGGGGTAGAGAGAGAGGAAGAGAATCTTAAGCAGGTTCCATGCTCAGCACAGAGCCTGACATAGGGGTCAGTCTCACAACCTTGAGATCATGACCTGAGCCAAAATCAAGAGTCAAATGCTCACCTGACTGAGCTGCCTAGGTGGCCCTCCTCTGCCCATTTAAATAAAATATTTTGGGGGCTTTTTGTGGATTTGTATAAGTTCTATATATATTTTCAATAATAACCATAATATTAACATCTTATCAGATATATAATTTACAAATATTTTCTCCCATTCCATAGGTTGCCTTCTGATTACGTTGATTGTTTCTTTTCTGTGCAGAAGTTTTTAGTTTGATATAGTTCTGCTTATTTTTGCTTTTATTGTTTGTGTCTTTTGTGTTGTATCTAAAAAATTTGTTACCAAGACCTTAATAGAGACTTTTCTCAATGTTTTCTTCTACGAGTTTTATAATTTCAGGTATTACATTTAAGCAGTAAAGAACATAACTGCTTAAATATTTAATTTTATATTTGTAAATATAAAGACAAGAGATCACAAGGCACCTTCAACTTCTGAGCTGACTCTTTTTAGTAGGGTTTGAATCTCGATTTAGCATCGACAGGAAGATTGAATGATTGATTAGGGGTGTGGTCTTGCTAATGGAAGGAGATGTCCAGACTGTGTAGTATACATTTCTAATCCCTGACATAAAGCATGCTAAAATATAATATATACCCTATGTATTATATATTTACTGTGAAACTAAAGGATAAGAGAAAAGTAATAATTTTTAACATAAACAGGACAATAACTCCATAACAATAAATGATTTACAATAAAATCCACATTAAATTACATAAAGTGACTATGTTTTTAATTGTTTTTTTTTTTTTTAATTTCTACTGACATTAAATTTGCTTACCAGGAAACTAAATATATGACTTCATCTTAGAAACAAAGCTCTTGGGGATCCCTGGGTGGCTCAGCTTTTAGCACCTGCCTTTGGCCCAGGGTGTGATCCTGGAGTCTCGGGATTGAGTCCCACGTCGGGCTCCCTGTGTGGAGCCTGCTTTTCCCTCTGCCTGTGTCTCTGCTTCTCTCACTCTCTCTCTGTCTCTCATGAATAAATAAATAAAATCTTAAAAAAAAAAAGAAAAAAGAAACACAGCTCTTTAAAAAAAAAAAAAGAGTTGGACAGAACTTGAATTGAATGGATCCAGAATTATAACAATCAAGAATGTGGTCAACTTGAATTTAAATTATTCAGATACATATTCAAATAAATGTGCTATACAGAACTTTCCATTTTCTATTTACAAATTCAATTTGTGGGATGCCTGGGTGACCATAAGTTAAGCATCCAACTCTTGGGTTTCGACTCAGGTGATAATCTTAGGGTCATTAGATCAAGCCTTCTGTTAGGCTCCACACTCAGCAGGTATTTCTTTTTCTCCTTCTCTCTCTTTCTCTTTAAAATAAATAAATAAATCTTTAAGAAAAATAAAAATCCATTTTGTTTCCAAAAAAATTCTGAAGAGAAAACTGATCTAAAGGTTTAGAAGATCTTCATGTATTTGGAGCAAGGTCAGATTCTTAATATTATCTTTCCTAGATTCCAGAACAAATGAGATATCATAACATAATAGACAAACTATAAGTAAGAAATAAAGACCATTCATGACCAATAAAGGATTTAAAAAGCAATATTATGGGAAAAGATGAAATTAAACAAAAATTATAGAGCTTGGAGTTCCAACTGACAGCAGAAGCTGGTTATTTGATTATCAAGAAAGAGTTTTCTGATTATATGACTGTTTAGCTTAGCTGTACTGTAGGTCTTTAAGATAGATGTAGTTTATTCTTTCCTGAAATTCATTTGCAAAAATCAGGTTATGAAAGTAGGTATTTTCCACCAATTCCAAATCAATTACATAATCTGCTGTTTATGAAAACTGAGGGAAAGAGAGGAATGTATTTAGAATTATCTAGATTTCTCATACTGCAGCAGTATCTGTGGCCTTTTCATTTTGTTATCATTGAGATGCTCAGTGTGAATTTTTCACCATTAATCTATCAGAGTACACGGCATTTAAATTTATATTGCTGCAGAAACTAAAGTTGAAACTAAGCAAAGTTGAAAACCATACATATATAATTCTAATTACCTTTTTTTCTTGGTATTTAGATGAAGAACCTTTTCTAATTCTTGCTGATCACCATGAAATAAGGAAAATTAGCACTGATGGCTCCAACTACACACTTTTAAAACAGGTATGACATTATCATGATGATTTCATATTTAATATCAGTACTCTAGATATGCATTAGAACTATAGAAATATCACAGAATTTATGAAGCACTTACTTATGGACATATATGAATGTATGTACATAAGAGTATCATAAATTTTATTTTGTTTGAATTGTCCGGATGATGTTCCAAGCATATCACATCACACTCTATCTAAGAAAGTAAAAAAAAAAAAACAAAATAAAATTTGCAAGGCCTAATTAATGGAAGGGAAAAACTATTTAGATAAGAGAAAGCATAAAATTATCTTCTAAAGTATTTTTATGTATTACCCAAGCTGCTTTTTCCCCCTTGGGATTTAAAAATTAATATTTTTCAAGAATTTTAAGTTTCTATTTATAGAACTAGGAAATAAAACAGGATTGGTGATCTCTAGCCTTTGAGATTTGGAATCAGCAAAGGAGCAAAAATGTAATGGTAATCCAGCAATGGTTCATTGGTTGTGAGGCACATATTTTCATTCTTACCCTCTACATCCCTCAACTTGTCCACTTCAAGAGACTCTGAGTTGATCTGTTTTGATGTTTGAATTCTATTGTCAAAGTTTATTTGTACATGTTATTTGAGATGAAAAGGTATGATTTCCATTTTATGGCAGGATAGAAAACTCTGAAATGCTCACCTCCATGTTTTATTTCTCCCAGTCTGTAGTGAAAAGAGCATAAAATCAAATCATTAAAACTACCATGATTGCTACGGGCTACAGAAATCACATGCATTTAGTCATATCATGTTTTTAGTTGTCAGGAACAATAGCTTCTTTGGGAAGGCTCAGTTGGTATCTGTTCTGCTATAAATGTCTTTTTGCCCCAAACTATATAATAGTGACATAAATACGTGAAAGTACTGTCTAGAACAGGTGTGCCAAAAATAAGGACATTTCTTGTTCTTGTAATATGTTTATGTCAGCATTTGGCATAGACAAAGAAGGCCATTCATATGGTGATTTTTCAGCAGCATAAAGAATACTTACCTAAAACAATTTTTGCCACCCACTGATGGATTTCTTCATTGCTATCGTCAAATTCATTCATTTTTCTTAAGAATTTAGTTTTATTTTAAATGCAAATATTCATTACCAATTGTGATAACGACTCTCCCCTTAACAGTTGGATTTTCCAGTTTTCTTCTAAGTTACAGATTGAAAATGAAAAGCTCACATGAGAATCCAGATTTCAAGGGCACCTGGGTGGCTCAGTCAGTTAAGCATCTGCCTTCAGTGCAAGTCAGGATCTCAGGGACCTGAGATTGAGTCCCACATCAGGCTCCCTGCTCAGCGAGGACTCTGCTTCTCCCTCTCCGTCTGTACTCGTGGTCTCTCTCTCTCTCTCACACTCTCTCTCAAATAAATAAATAATCAAAAAAAGAGGAAAAAGAAGAAAATCCAGATTTCAGGCTACTCATGAAAATAAATAGGAAGCGATAGCAGTGCTGGATGTACATCCTTCAATGTCCACAGTCCAAAGTGTGTAGCAGTTGACACTGACATAGAGTCCAATGCTCTCCAACTCACTGCAGTCCTTAGACTTCCCGTGACCTTGCCACATATAAACTTGTTCATGAATGTCTGTGAGGTTTAGACTCTTGCTCTTGAGATGAGGGTGTGTTGCCAGCATTCACTGTTATCATGTTAGAGAGAGGCCTCTAATTGTGAACCCTAAAGAGATTGGGAAAAATATAAAATCTTTCCATGTTGTTTATAAAAAACTAAACAGAAATCTGTGTAAAATATAAGAATTAGACCACTATCTCTTTAAGAGATAAATATTATAAGAATAGTAATGAGTAGTAAATACAAGAGAAAGAACTCCAGGGAAAAAAGTTTAGCATATGTAAATGTGAAAAATGTTTGCTGCCCAAATGGTTTCCTACATTTTTTAACTTAATTCTTATTTTCCGTGCAGTCTAATTTTAAGCTTATAAGAAAGTTACAAAATACTGAAAAATGTCTTTTTCTTTTGGAGGACATCTCCATCTCCCTCTAAGCCTCTCATTACCTTCAAGGTTGAATGTGCCCACCACTGATTTCCTCGTATGGTATCTGGAAAAGGGACACGCTTAGTTGTTTCTCTTTTCTTAGTTGTTTTTGTTTACTTGTTTAGGATTTCTTACTTTTAGACTCTGCTATCAGAAAGGGAGAAATTTCACTATTTTGGATAGTCTGTCTATAAGCTCAGTTGGACTAATAACTAAAACAGCAACAATATTTATTTACTTCATAAAGACAATAACGGAGCTTCAATGACATCTCTTTGCTTTATTTTCCAACCCTGTGACTCGATATTTCTGGTGGTGCCCCCTTTGTTGTTTTCATGGCTAATATGTTATCAGAGATTGTTCTTAATGGAGCAAAATGATTTTTTTTTCCTGTATGCATCATTTAAGTCTATTTCATATATCCAAAGCACTTTAATGCATGCTTTCAGATAGCACTTTTTTCCTGGTGGTATCATTTTCAACTATTGCCAATCACTAGTACCTAAGTGGGGATGACTTTCAGATAGTTTTCTTAGTGTAGTGTTTATGAAAATGAAGAACGAGTGAGAAAAAAAGAGGAAGCTCACGAGGACTCTGAACATCTGTGTCTTTGGAAAGCATTTATTAATGTGACCACTAAGTAAGGAAATAGACACCCAAAAAACTAGACACAAGCATTACATCCAGTTTTGCCTGTGGTCTGTTTGGAATATATGATTTCTGTCAGGGAAGATATTTTTAACTACATTTCATTATAGCATTATAGAAATTTTCAAGGAGTTTTAGGCAGTAGAAACATTTTTTTTTTCCCCAGAGATTTCTGTCTACATGTGCAGAATGAAGTATAAAACGGAAGTAATTATCTCCCTATATTTTCTCTCAGTCAGAATAAGTGAAAAGACATCCTTGCCTTAAATTTGAGAGGACTTTTTGGTGTGTAGGTGATTAGGAAAAACAATTTTCCGTAATATCTTGAATTTTATTCTCTTTGTTGTAGTCTGTACAATCTCATGAAGCATTACAGTGAAAAAATACAGGAACAGGTAGATTATTTTTTGCCATGTGTATTTTAAAACATAGCTGTAGCTAGGCCCGCTATAATTTATATAGCACATCATAAAGAAAATATACTTTAATAATACAAATTTTGGAAATGAAGTACGTTAATCAAGTATTAATTTTATTAATTTAAGTATATTAATAAATAGCTTTCCAGTGTTATCTAATTCAATCCTAGCAGTGCCTTTTATTCCAGTACAGTTGTGTAGAGAAACAAAACACAATTTCCTAAATTAATCATCTTGAACCAAAGGGTGCAAATCTTCAGCTATAGAAATGAAAGAAGCAAATAGGATTTTGATGAAACCAATTTTCAGCTCTGAAGCCACTGGGATAGCTCTAGTGTTTAGACATTATTTTGACCATGCCCTTGGCTGTTTTAATGTTCCTTGCATATGATTCTGCAAAGAGAGAATTGCAAAGTTTTCTGTGGGGATTAAGGGTAAAGTTGTAGAAAAATGACCAGCTTGGTTAGATAGATATATCAGAATTCAGAGCTTCAATTCCTCTGCATTTATAGCTTTAATTTATTATAGTTGAATTGCTAAATTTGGAATTGGATCTTCATTCTCTAATTCGCTTATTGTAAAGAAAGAAATGGGATAATCCTGCCATAACTGGGTAAATCTTTCCTAAAGTTAATGACAAGATTCTCTCCACCTTTTTCTCTCTAATGCTCTAATTCATCCATATGAATTTCAGGCCATCACAGAACCCTACCTAACACATTTACCTTATTCCTCTGGTATTAAAAGCATTTATACAGAAAGGATATTACAAAGTACTATTGGAGTGAATTTATTAAAGTCACTACAGAAGTTGGACTATACTCAATTTCTATTTTAAAACTTTGATTGATTTTGCCTAGACAACTTCCTAGATTTGTATGCTGAAATACTTTTAGTTGTACTCCAGTTCTTAGCATGTGAATGAATATTCAACAAATCTTTTGAATCTGTGACTGAATTCTTTAAGCATTTACAGTCTTTATTTTTAATTAATAATGTCAGTAAGAAGTATTCTTGTGTTTATTCATTTGAGTGTAGTAAGAAATTTACACACAGTCCTGTTTACTCTTGTCTCTTATTTATGACCAATAGCCAGCAGTTCCAAGGGGTCAGGCTATCAGGTTAATTTTATAATCCGGGGCTGAGGAAAGAGGTTGCTCATGTTAAGCCAAATAAAAGTGTAATAGTTGAACCTATGATTTTAATGTCATCACCACAAGAATTTAGCTCTGCTGAGAGAAGAAAAAAATCAGTATTTGCCAGAACTTTCTTTGAATTGCTTATATAACTAGGCTATCTTTAGTCTTCAAGATCACTGGAAAGAAATCAAATATGAACAGTAATGATTTAGCGTCAGCCTGAGTCTTATAAAAGACTACGTAAATCTAATGCAGGGTCATTATCTAATTTTAAATTTGGGGAATAGATCTGGAAACTGAACCCAGATGTGGTAATTATCATGCTTCCTTTCCCTCCTCCTCTAACCAAATAAGACAGCCCATCTCCCTGAAGGTGTGAATCCTTACCTATAGGACTATAGCTACTCATAAATGAGCCCTAAAACAATTTCAGGCTTAATTACAATTTTAGATTGTGTGTATATATATATATATATATATATATATATATATATATATAAAGGAAATTTACAACACATATAAAGATATGGAATAGATCTCTTTGGGCTTTGCCAAGTGTCTATAGTGTCAAATATTTTTAATACATAAAATGTATATATTAATAAACTATCCAAGCCTCAAAATGAGTGAACACAATTGAAATCCTGATCCAAGTTTTGTATGTCCATTAGGGTAGTAAATCTCTAAGCCCTACTAAAGGTCAGAATTAAATTAACCCCTCAGAAGTCATTTGAACAATTCAGTACGTATAAAAGATTCCCAGATCCTGATGTACAACTCTTAAATCCATCAAAAGACACAACTAAAACAAAAGAAATGTGGTAACCAGTTCAATTTGTGTTGTTTTGTTACCTTCTAAAAAATGCATAACCATGAGTCTGATAATCATTTCCTCATATTTCCATGTGGAATAAAAAGATGTTGGTCACTTGGTTCCTCTTTGGTCAAATCCTCACCGAAGATTAGAACTTTTAAATTCTAATATGGCACTGTGTTGGCTGGAAGGCCCTTGAAAGCAAGAAGAAACAAAATAAAGCAGCAAATTGATGCTGAGACAAAAGATTTTGGACAAAGTAGATTCTAATCCTTCTCCTCTGACTTCATCAGATAGCTATCCAGGGCTTGTCCTCAATCATCAGGGATCTTCTGCCTTCCAATTTAGGTGTATGCTGTTTTCTGGTTACTCTACAGAACAGATAATAATGGCATTGAATTCATATTTTTAAACATTTACCTAAAGTGAAAGTGTTTCATTTTATCTCCCTAAAAGCAGGTGTTTTTTGTTTTTGGATTTTTTTTTTCACAGTACTAGCTATTTACTTAAATCTTTCTAAGCATTCCAAAATTTTTATGATCTACATGGAAAATATTTTCAAATAAATTATACATTTTACATGTATGGTATAGAGAAAATATAAACATAAAATGCTCTTAGAAAGAATTGGTCACAAATATTCTTCATTGTAATAACTATAACTATTTAGGTTCAAAAAGAGATAGTGATTCTTATGAATTAAAATGTTTTGAAATAATTTCCATTAACTATTATTCAAACATATCTTTTTTTTATTTTTAGGGATTAAACAATGTTATTGCTATAGACTTTGATTACAGAGAAGAATTCATCTATTGGGTTGATTCCAGCCGACCCAATGGCAGCCGCATAAATAGAATGTGTTTAAATGGAAGTGATATTAAGGTAACGAGATGTTACAATGATGGGATTATTGAATATTTTATTAAGATAGCTCACTTGAATAGAAAATATTATTTGATGGTAATGATAAAACTCATAGAATATATTAGGTGGATTTGAATTTCACATTTGTACAGTGTTAGTTAATACATACTTTAAATATGAAATATGAGGTTTTTTAATCTGTATGTTTCATTATAACACTATTACAATAAAAAAAAATCAAATTAGATAAATAAAATTTGAAACCTAATTCACAACCCTAGGAAATGTGAGGGATGCTTTCGGCTTGAGTGATTAGTTCCTGACTTGCAATTGTGTTGACTTATGTAACAGGGAAAGTTGAGTCTGAGAATCTATAATTGAAAAAATTAATTACTTGACTCTAGATTGAAATTACAGCACTATTAAAATTAACCTCCTATAGATGGAAATAATTGAATGCATTGCTGTAAAATGAAAGTTCTTATTAGACAGTATCATAATTAAATACATGTCACATTCTAGATATGAACTACTTGGCACCAATTTCTGTGTTATCTTGAGTTTTAGTGTATGTTCTGCTGAAATGAGCAGTATGTTATCTTGAGTTTTAAAATAAAATTATTTGAAAAATAAAATAATTTGTACTATATATACACAGTAAAATATATTATAAAGGCATTTAAGTTCAAAGACACAGAACCCACAATTTTTTTGTAGTCATCTATAATGTCATACAGAAATTTTTAGTGAGAACAATCAATTTTGAAAATATTAATACAATCTTGAAATCTGTATATGCAATGACAAGAGAACCAGTGTGATTCTATTTATGTATAAACTGATAGTTTATAAATGAAATATCAGTATAGGTTATAAAACAAAGAAGCACATAAAGTTTTCTTTTTTAATTTCTTGACTATTTATATAAAAACTGTAAAAAGTACCATTACCCAAACTTGATCATACTTTTATTACAAAAATTTAAATTTTTGGTTACTTTTATATATTTTTTATATATTTTAATATTTTTAAAGGATTAATTATCTACCACCTTGCCACTGCTAACCCTTTACTACCTTAAATCATGTCATAAAATAGGATCACAAAATGAATCATTTTTTCTATTGAGATTACTAATTCACTGACTTCCATGTAAATTGTCAGCCAAGCCAATTTTTTAAAATTGGACTTTGGGAAAAAGAAGAAAAGATATCTTGCAATTCAATACAGTAGATTGATACCTTTAGTTGCTGAAAATGTTGTCATATATATATATATATATATAATGTATGTTGTCATATACATATAATGTCTTCACTATTGATAGCATTAAGAAAAAGATAACTATAAACTTTCACTATTATTTTCTTGTCTCTAACTAAATAAGCATTGGCTTCTATACAGCCCCAAGTTTGTTTCTCTTTTCACATAATCCTCAAAGCACTGAGAACTCAGAAATAGCAGTCATTATAGACCAAGAACCTTTGGTTATTTTACATGCATCATATTTATATATACAAAATTTATGTCCTTATTATAGTTGACATTGAAATGGGTTAGGATCAAGTGCAACAGTTGTATGAATTTCACTTCCTTTAGTTAGGTTAAAACAATGTATGTATTCCTATTTGTAATTTTTTTTCTCTTGTAGTAGATAATTAAGTAGGGCAAGAGCAGTTGGGAGAGTGGAGAATGCTATTGGAATCTCCTCCAAAACCTGCTAAAGATAAATAATATCAATGATTCTGTGTGTGTCTTTCTGTGTGATAGAATTTCTGCTCCCAATTTTCAGAAGATACATAAACTATTAACAAAAATGTGATCAGGAACTTTGTAGCTGCCCAACAGCTTCTTATTTTGGTTTACTCCTTAAACCCATGTGTAATGTTTAGGCCTGATTACATATATGGTAATTTCTCACATCTCAAACAAATAAGTAATTTTATTAGGGTAAATTCATTCTATGTTTTAAGCTTATCTAAATTCCATTTCTAATGTTTAAATGGAATTTTATCATCTCTGCCAAAATCAAGAAGCAGTTGCTCAGTTCGCTAGGCATTTACACTGTTAACTTTTAAAATTCTTATTTGTTAGGTAGTGCATAACACAGCTGTCCCCAATGCACTTGCTGTCGATTGGATTGGAAAAAACCTCTATTGGTCTGACACAGAAAAGAGGATCATTGAAGTATCCAAACTCAACGGCTTATACCCTACTATACTTGTTAGCAAAAGACTGAAGTTTCCCCGGGACCTGTCTTTGGATCCTCGAGCTGGGTTTGTAACAAATATTGATAATCTTAAATTAAAGTTTGAAACTCTAGATTACATTCAATGTGGTAAATTCCATTCTGTAGGTTTTAACATGAAAACCAATATAAAGTGTGCTGCGTAGACATTCGTACTGGGAAGTCAAAAATAGAAAAATGATTATCACAGTGAAAAAAGAAAAACATTTGGAATGATGGGATTTTGCAGCAATTATTTTTAAACACAACTGTTTTACTAGTTAATCTATAAGTGTATTGGGAATGAATAAAATATACAGATTTCTCTAATTTTAATGCCTTGAAATCTTTGAGGAAAGGCAGCAATGCTAGTGGGTCACAAATGTGGATAATGTAATGCTTGTACCACTTTAGAGCAAGAGGAATAAGAAGTATCCATGGATAATAAATAAGAAGGTGCGTTACCCATGCATTCAAAAGAGATACCACAGTGGAAATATTGAGAAAGATTCATAATGGAGCTGTGTTTCAGCTGCATTTCATTGCAAGTCATTGTAGGGATTAAGGACAGCAGACTGGAGATTCCAGATGAGGAAAGAACACACATCGTAAGATGTCAGATCTTAGGTGTCAAAGTCAGGTGTGTGGCTGCCAAAGTTCTATAGATTATGACCATTATCATTCACTTTTAATTATGTTGTTTTGGTATAGAAGCTATTCTTCCTCCTCCTCCTCCTCCTCCTCCTCCTCCTCCTCCTCCTCCTCCTCCTCTTCTTCTTCTTCTTCTTCTTCTTCTTCTTCTTCTTCTTCTTCTTCTTCTTCTTCCTCTTCCTCCTCCTCCTCCCCCTCCTCCTCTTCCTCGTCTGATTCTTCTGCATTATAATTTAGAGTGACTACATACTCCAGAATGATCTCTATTAAAATTCAACCTACTCGGGATCCCTGGGTGGCGCAGCGGTTTAGCGCCTGCCTTTGGCCCAGGGCGCGATCCTGGAGACCTGAGATCGAATCCCACGTCGGGCTCCCGGTGCATGGAGCCTGCTTCTCCCTCTGCCTGTGTCTCTGCCTCTCTCTCTCTCTCTCTCTCTGTGACTATCATAAATAAATAAAAATTAAAAAAAAAATTCAACCTACTCAACATGCTTGTTAAAATACCAGATTTAGGGAAAATTTGATTTTTAAAAATAGAACACATTCACAGTAACAAGTATTATGATAACTATAGTGCTCTAAATTTTCTGCCGTGTAAATTAATTTCACTTAATATGTTTCATGAAATCACTGCTTTTATCAGATCATATGCAACAATTAGGCTTTGCTTCTTGGTAATATGTTGTATCTATGTTTTTGGTCCCTTATGTTTAAAATTGGTGCTGTGATCACATCACTGTATATTTTATAGCTTAATTTTAAACATTACTTTGGGTAAAAGCAGTACCTAATAGGAGAAGACTTGTACTGTAAATACTCTTCTGTTTCCAAGGTAATGTGCAAATTTAACTTTTTGCTATATAATTATGTAACCATTTTGCTACCTTTTAAAGTATTTTCTTTACCATAGCAACAAAAGATTCAAGAGAGTGCCAATTCCATTTTAATTGAAATAGTCACAAGATAATTTATTTTCAATGTTTCAGGAAATAATGGCCAAATGTACTAAGTTTGATGGTTATCATCATTCATTCATAAGAATGTGAATATTTTTATTCCTTCAGCATTTTATCAGAAGATAGTTATTTTAGTGTGTTCAAATCATTGTCCTTTTCTTCCAAACCAATATGACTGGCTTAGCTTCTCATTTTATACTCTTCAGGATGCTTCATATTAAACAAACAAGTGGAACAGCCCATGTGGCTCAGCAGTTTAGCGCCACCTTCAGCCCAGGGCGTGATCCTGGAGACCCAGGATCAAGTCCCACGTCTGGCTCCCTGAATGGAGCCTGCTTCTCCCTCTGCCTGTGTCTCTGCCTCTGTGTGTGTGTGTCTCATGAATAAATAAATAATAATCTAAAAAATAAATAAAATAAATGTTACCTGTAGATCATAATAGTCTTGTGGAATTTGCTAGGTATAAAGCAAAACTGTGTCCTAGCCTAGTGAATACAGCCAAGCCTAGCTTTAGGTTTTAGTTCTCCTGGGTTACAGGTATTATTACCCTATAAACTGAAAGCAACATTAAGTTATCATTAATCTAAACCCATCCATCAAGTGTCAGTTAAAATAGTGAAGTACTAAATTATTGTAAATGTTATGAAATACTCCCTTGATTTCAATTTTGGATAATATTTTATTATGATATATATATACCATATTATAACCAAAAAAACAGATAAAAGTTGGAACTTTGTAAGAAACAATTAAAGCCACCTATTTTAGAGATAAAATTTGATGACACCTTTCTGTACACGCTGTTTTTCTTGTTCCCCAGGATGAGACAATAGGGCAACTTGCATTTTGGTTTTTTGAGATGAGCTTCAGGGTGAAAATTCCCTGTCTAAAATATCCTTCTTTAAAAATATCAACTTAAATTGTAAATTATGTAATGAAATACCCTTGAATCTTTCCAGATGAGATTAGCATTGTAGTGTACATATGTTTTGAATTTTCCAATCCTACTGAACCCTGTTTCTGTGAGGAGTGTGATTTCTGTCCTGATATTTAGTGAGATGATAGGGCAAGTTTTGTTTAAAGGAGGAGAAAGATCAACTGGACTAATGTAATGAAACAACTGAACTTTTAGGAGGTAACTTGGAGGTACTTTCTATCTTTTAATAATAGTACGCTGATTGTCATAATATCAATTTCATATGGTGGTTACTAAGAATGGTAAAGAAGATACAAGTAAGCAGATTGATCATCATCCTAAGTGTAACATTTAATTGAACTGAAATTTAATTATCTGAATCATTCAGTTATCTGGTTAAGTTTGGGAACTACTGTTCCAGTTTATTATAAGTTTTGGGTAACTAATATTATTGACATCAGTATTTATAAAAGTTGTCATTCATGTAGAATATATACATATATGCATTTTATTTTATTTTTTTAAGATTTTATTTATTCATGAGAGACAGAGAGACAGAGAGAGAGAGAGAGAGGCAGAAACACAGGCAGAGAGGGAGAAGCAGGCTCCATGAAGGGAACCCAATGTGGGATTCGATTCCAGGTCTCCAGGATCAGGCCCTGGGCTGAAGGTGGCTCTAAACCGCTGAGCCACCTGGGCTGCCCTATATATGCATTTTAATATAGAATAGAAAATATAATGTTAAAGCCAGACTGAGCATAATTTTTCTTTTTGGATGATTAATATGTTATTTCAGGTAATCGCATAACAAAAGACCATTATAACAGACAATAAAGTGAATGTGTGCTATGATTAGCTAACAGAAAATTAATCTACTCATTCATTTATTCAACTTTTATTTCTTTAGTATTTACTATCTATCTGGCACTGTTCTAGGTAGGAACATAAAAATAAAAGGCACAGTCCTATCTCTAGGTATTTCACAGTTCAGTGGGTAGACAAAGAAGTAAATAATTATGATACAAAGCAGTAACTTACAAATATAGGGAAAAAAAAGAAAATAGAAAATGTCTCTATCTCAACTAGAATCAGAGTCAGCGTCCTGGACAAGACTGGTAGTGTAAGAATTAGCCAGGTCTTGTAGTACACTTCAGAGCAGGAGGTATTTCAAGCAAAAAGAACAAGCTGCCTGGGAATGCAAAGCACGTAGAAGAGGATGACATAGGGAATTAGAAGAACTCATAATCGGAACAATTTAAGTATGCATAACTATGGAACTTTGATGCCAGTCTACTTCATGGAGCAAAAAAGACCTAGGAATAAAATTACAACACGACACAACAATAACAACGACAAAACAAACCTTGTAAGACTTCTGGCTCAGGCAAACAGGTAAATAGAGGAAGGACTCCCTAGATATGAGGGATCAGGAGAGGGGCAGAGATAAGAAAGGGAGATGATCAGTTTATAAACCTCTTGGGATTGGAGTTCTCATGTAATAATAATGACAAAGAAGATAACTGCTTCTCTAGAATTCTATGAATTTGAAAACTGTCTGAATTTTATCACTTTAGTTGCTTCTACTGTTTCCTCAGAGTCTGGGAGAAAAATATTATTATTTTTACTATTATCCTTAAAGTACAGATAAGAACATCCAGCCTCAAAATGGCCAAGCGATTTTCTCAAGATCATTTCGGTAGTACGATATTAAATTGGGGATTCAACCCAATTTTCAAGCTTTAGTCCCATGCTTTTCCCATTATAGCACATTAGAATCTGAAGTAACAAAATTATCTTAGATCATGAGCACGCTTTTCAAGAGCCATACAGACAGGGATAAGAAAATGAACATAAGAAGACAAAACTGTATTTTCTTCCACTTTAATAATTAGCCATTTTATAAAATTTAAACTGTAGATATGAGTTTTTTGGAAATAAATAAAAGTGTTACAACCAGACCTTATTATTAAGAATATTTTTGTCTGGATTCCTTTTCTAATAGTTTGCTAATAATAACACAAAAGAATAATACTGGGTGCTATTTTGAATTTTAAATATATTTCAATGAAAATATATTGAAGGACTCATATTTAACTCAGTGTATGTATCCCTTACTGCCAACCTGAATAATGATAATGCAAATAAATTTGGAAAAGATGCTTTTCGTATTTCTGTATCTTCCCTTATGCTGTTCTTTCTTCCTAGGATGCTCTTCTGATTTTCCTCTAGTTGGAATAACTTCCCATTTTTCCAAACACAGCAGAAAATATCATTTCCTCTGTGAAACATTCCCCAATTGTGCCTAAGAAGTCTCCACATATTGAACACATACCATTACATGACTTTTTATATTTTATTTTTAATTATTTTGAAGTAATAATTGACATAAAACATTTTATTAGTTGCAGGTGTACATATGACTATTATTGGTGTAAATGTCTATCTCTCCATCTTAGAAAGTGAGCACTTTTAGCAAAAAGACCATGGCTTAAAAAAAAAAAAAAAGGCCATGGCTTGATCACTGGCTGCGTCAAACACAAATATCATTAAATTCTCTGCAGAAGGAAATAATAAATGGGCAACTGGATGTACACAGCAAATAGGGTTATAGCTACAGGGACATTGTACCTGCATCATTGCCCAAACCAATACATCAGTATGTAAATAACCTGCATGTTTCAAGGAGAAAAGTCATAAGGGAACTTTTCTTGTGAGGGAATGAAAGGCATACCAGGAATGAAAGCTCAGTTTTTTATTTCTTTGGGGAAACAAACATTTTATTAAAATAAACAATCACATAAAAAAAAATCCTCCCTCTACCAACTTTAAACCTATATTCCCATATTTAGTAAAAAAGAATAGGAAATGAATATCAGAAATTAATTTACAACTCAAAATCAAAATAATTGCAGTTGAAAGCAATGTCTCTGAGTATATTCCCTGAATTCAGAAAAAAAAGAGCACAATAAAAACTGAGAGCACACTTCTATTTTAATTTTTTAAAGAAATATAGTATATTATATTAAACTATTGAAGATATCCTCAGGAACCACAGAAGCCTGTTATTGTTACAGTAAACATTGTTTTCTATGTTGACACTTGTTACAACTTACGGAATAGATATTATTTGGGACTGAGGTTTTTCAGATGTGATCTTAGGTAAACATTATATATTATATGGATGAAATTTGGAACTCTCCTTTTGACATTTGCACAGACGTTTTCATTTGTCAGCTTTAATTATTTATAGCAAATTTGTACTTAAGTAGTTTTTAAGAAGTTGAATTTCAGATGTTAAAGTTACCAGAATATCTGGAATAGACTTACTGAAAAACTTGAAAAAAAGTTATGGTAACAGGGCTTAAGTATGGAAAAGGAAATGAAATTCAGCCATCAGAAGATAGCTACCTATGAGGAGAGAAATTCTGTGTCTATGAAGATTCATTCACACCTGAAAAGAATTAAACTATAGTTTTCTTCAATGCGATAGAGTATGTTCATAATATTCTTTTGGTTGATGAGTACTTAAATAGACAAATCATGTAATAACACACAAAACCCAGACAAATTATATAGTACTATAGATAGTATCCAGATGCAACAGGTCACCTATCAGGTGGATATTACTAAACCAATATATATAGAGAGAGGGTGTATAGACATATATGAAATATATATTACATATCTAGTACAGATAAAAAAAAGGCTAAAAGCTAATATTTGGTAAACTATTATTCCATGTTTCTCAGTCTTATAAATTTGCTCCTATATTCTGTTATTTAATCCTCATGGTGATCTTATGAGGAACTATTATTATTCTTTTCAACATGTGAATAAATGCAGGCTCAAGAAGGCTAATTAAATTGTCCAGATTCACACAGCTAGTAATAGGTGGACCTGAAATTTGAACCCGATTAATCTGTTTCTAGAACATGTTTCCTTAAGACTCTACATAATGCTGCTTAGAGAAAAAGATAATCTATAAATCTAGAGACCTGAGCCTGTTCCAACTGTATCACTATCATAATAGGCTACGACAACACACATAATCTTATATGGTCTCAGTTTATCAGTAAAATAAGGGTCTTCAGCTACATGATCTTTAAGACCTGTTACAGCATTAAAATCTTTAATTAAGTTATATTTTGTTCTAAAATCGGAAGGAGATAAGGATTCTTCTTATCTTTATAATGTAGCTATGAAGATAAAATTTATGTTCAAAGAACTATTAGTAAGCACAATATTTCTTTCATGCTTTCTTCCATCTTGGTAAAATTATTATTCCCTCTTTTGTGCCTCCATAGTAAAGTAGTTTTATCATGATACTTTTTTTTTATTTGTTTTACATCCACCTCTACTGTATTCACGGAGAGATCTTTAAAGGCAAAAATCATATCTGTTTACCTCCATGTTCCCAGGTCTAAGAAGTATCTGGTACATAACATGGCCTTTGAAAATTATTGTTTCAAAATATGGTTCTCAATTGACTTAAGAATGGCTCTAGGGATTCTTAGAGTTGTTAACACCAGCTGAGTTAATCAAGGTAGGTTCTCTGATTATGAGGCCTGAGAATCTACATCATTAGTCATTTGTTCACAATATATGTTCACAGTATATGAATTGTTCAGATACACATGCAGTAAAGAAAAGTAATTCTGTAGAGCAGAAAGAGCTAAAGCACAGTTTCCCAAAGTGTGTTCCCTGTGAACTGCCCTAGGAAAATAAATGCTATCACTTAAGACTATGTGATAAGAAAGGGATACCATACCTCCCTCTGAGAGAAGCACCATGTTGTATTAAAGCATCCTAAAAATTCTCACAATAAAAAGAAATGATGCTTACTTTGTTAAACAAAGTATTTCTCAAACATGTTCAATCTTGAATCCTATCTTGAAAAATGTGATCAAGGAAGAATTTGTGGAGAATTGAGGGGCAACGTGAATTAAGTCTATATGAAAAAGTCTATGTAATTGAAGAGGAAGGATCTCTTCCAGTGATTTCATGAAAGCACAGAAGTGAAAATGTAGAACTGTAAATACTCCAACTAGAGCTGAACTGACAAACATTTCAATGGTGAAGAATGATTGAGAGAAGTATGTTGTGCTTTTTTTAAAAGAGAGCTGAAATGGCAGTGACAGGATTTTGGGCTGGGAACTCTTTCACAAACTTTCTGATGATGTAACAGATGTCGAACTCCATGAAGTATGGAGTCCTGTTCTTGGTATCTTGGTTCAAGATGGTAATAAGACCAGCCAAAAAGAGAGAGAAAAAAAAAGGTCCAAGTTAAAGACAAAAATTGTAAACTGTTAATAATGGAGGTCAGACCATTTGTAATTCATAATACTTAATGACTCCAAAAACATTATTATTCACATCTAATAATTTGTAATACTTTATTGATAGCATTTGATGGAGAAAACTATTATTTATTTATTTATTTATTTATTTATTTATTTATTTATTTAATATTTTACCTTTAGGATGTTTAAATTTCAAGTGCAAGCACATATAAGGTAAATAGCTAAATAGAAATATGAATACTGCCTCTAATTAAGCCATTTTGAACATGTTCTTTGTAATGGTGGAGAATGTTACTGAAATGCTGCTTTAATTTTTTCTTTGTTTGCATTCAGTTCTCAAAAACAGCATGGTTGTATGGAAGCCCAAATATATTTGGTTATATCTAACATGTGTGAGAGAAACTGGTGTGTGTGTGTGTGTATATATATATATATAATCTATTAGGGGAAAAAATTGCTGTTAGTGTTCCCAAGATTCAGAGTCAGTTAGGCAAGGAAGAATGTTCTGATTTCAATGAGATAAACTATCTTTGCATTTTTACTTCTTTCTGATTCAGTTTCTTCCTTTTTATCTATACTGCCATTATCTCTAGTATAGACAGTAAGGTGCACCTCCATAAATTTGCTAGAAAAGAATGGATTGTGTGTTTTTCTAGCTGTATTTTGCTGACATATGTTTGCTTTCAAAATAATCTCCTGCCTTTTTGTTATCAGTTTTGGGGATCCAATTATCAATATCAGAATGTATAAGGAAAATTTTTCTTTAAGGAACATTTTGATTTTAAACTAAGTATACTAGTTATAAACCATGCAGAATAATCTTCACACCATATTATTTTAATTACACATCTTCCAAATTTGAAGAATTAATTGCCAATGATTCTATGCTTACAAAAAAGAAAACAATGGATCTGGGGAAAATAATTAGCTTAATAAGTTTTGGTTTTAGTGTTTGAATGTGAAAAGGATATTAAGTATCCTCTAACTCAGATCTTGAGTTATGTAGAGAAGGAAACATATTCAACAAGATAAAGTGACTTTTTCTACTTGAGAAAAAAATTTTAGTGGTTTAATTAAATAGAAATTTCTCAGTAATTTGTCACTTATACATTATTTATATTTTACTGAGGTGCAATATTTATATTTAACTCAGTCTTAGTTCAATATAATTTTCTTCCCTTTATTATTTTTTAACTGCTGTCTGAAATGCCTTACTCTAGAACTTCCAATAACATAGTTGAAATCAGCATTATCTAATAGAACTTTCTGAGGTCATGGAAGTGGTCTATATCTATGGCTGTTGAATATGGTAGCCAACTGACATATGTTGTTTTTCTTTTTTAAAAATATTTTATTTATTTGTTTATTCATGAGAGACACAGAGAAAGAGAGGTAGAGGGAGAAGAGGGCTCCATGCAGGGAGACTGATGTGGACTCGATCTCAGGACCCTGGGATCATGCCCTGAGCTGAAGGCAAATGCGCAACCACTGAGCCACCAGGCGTCCTGGGAGACATTGGTTATTGAGTACCTGGAATGTGGCTAGTGTGACTGAGGAACAATCCAGTTCATTTAATTTTATATGATTCTAATCTATTTAATGTTGAGAATCACGAGGCTACCACATTGAATAATGCAGATTCAGGCAAATATAATGTACTCTCCCATGAATCATTTTGAACTTTTCATTGATAATGAACTAAAAAAACTACATCTGGATAGTATTATTCCTCCAACATTACAGATGCAGCTTGAAGGCTTACCTCTGTTATTTTTACAGATCTGTGATTTGTTAACACTTGAGAAATATCATATGATATATAATATATATAGGCTTATGTGCTAAAGGAAAGATATTTAAAGTTATATGTATATTTCAATGGTACTCTAATGAAAATCATAAGAAAAGCTTGCATCAAAATATACTTCTTAGAACTTACAATTCAAAGAGATACCAAGACTTAATTTGGGAATAGCTGAGTTAATAAGTGAAATATTGTATGATGTTTTACTCCCTGAGTGTCTGTAAACAAAATGGCTATTGATTTTCTTTCCTAGGTATTTGTATTGGATTGACTGCTGTGAGTACCCTCACATTGGCCGTGTTGGAATGGATGGAACCAATCAGAGTGTTGTCATAGAAACCAAGATTTCTAGACCTATGGCATTAACAATAGATTATGTCAACCATAGACTCTACTGGGCTGATGAAAATCACATTGAATTTAGCAACATGGATGGATCTCATAGACACAAAGGTTGGTCCAGTAGCACAAATGACTCAGTACTTTAACAGTACATAAATTATTTGTTTAGAAAATAAGTACACACTTCAAAAAAAAAAAAAAAGAAAATATATACACAATTATATGTATTCATTATAATTTCTCTTAAATACATTTTACAATTCAAGATTGCACTATTATACTCCTTTATAACAATATTGATAAATAAGAATTAGGTGTATTTATTCAGAACTGCTGTGATCATGTATAAAAATCATTTTGACAATATTTTCTCTAATTGTATGTTTCTGAATACTTTTTATAGTAAATGAACAATGTTCTTCTTTGTTAATATACACATACATCGTAACTGAATTGAAACAGGTTATTTGCTTATAAACATAAGGTTATTATCCTTCTGGTAGGGCTTGGTGTTTTAAAAATACTAAGTACAATTCTTTAAAGACAGTAAGGTAATCGTATTTAAAAGTTATCAATTATACTGTACATATGATTAATTTTATTGTTATCTAATCAACAGTGGCCACAAAACTTAACATGGAAAACAGCTTTCAAATTACAGTAACGTTCAGGAAATCATTTGAATATCAACAAATGTAAAATTCTACAGATACATTTTTTTCTATTTTTCATTACTGAGTAGATTATAAAACTGTAAATATAAAGGAAGAGAATGAAGCAATTGGATATGAGGAAAGTGACACTAGGATTAGGGATGAGGGGGAAGGAAGTCTTTGAGGAGATGGGATGAGGGATTTCTAAAGAGCATCGGAGAAGGACATGCGGAAGGAGAAAGGGTGCATCCAGAGATGACAGGATGCAACAGAAACCACAAATGATTCCCCTGTACACTCAAAATATTTTAGATGTGTAAAGATGAGATTTTTCCCAGAATGAAGATAAATGCTTTTTTTTTTATTTTAATTGATCTTTATTGACCTAATGTCACCTTTGTTATTAGGTGTTTTTATCTTCAAAGAGTAAGAGCACAATTTTCACAGAGAGATCCCAGAGGAAGCCCACATAATAGCCTGGTTCAACTTCTCTGGCTGCTTTCTTCTCTGACAGCAAGCTTAGAACAAAACCCCAGGGAAGAGGGCAAGGGGGTAGATGGGTAGGAGAGGATTATTGATAATCTCATTGTCAGGCGAGGCCATGTAAAAGTGTGCCAGTGTGGAGTCTTGAAAAGCATGAAGCCACTGAATACATAAATAAGTAAATAAACAAGAGATAAAAGTCACTGAAGTCACACCATTTAATGATTTTGCCAATGTCCCTCTCAGTAATATTTAAACAAATATATAATTCTAACTAAAAATGCTGGCGAAAGCTTTTAGAGGTGCTTTTTTAGGGGCAAGAACATTGAGATATCACAAGTGCAGTTGGATGAGTCACTTATTTAGGTGTTGGCAATCCAATTATAGAGATAAAGAAACTCATCAGGATGCAATTTGAGTGAAGAATTATTTAAAGATGACTTTAGGATTTTAATTACAGCAAAAGTAATGTTGACAAATCAAAACCACACTTAGCATTCAGCAGTTATATCTTCTCTGAAGAATCAATAATGAAATGTTCTGCAACATTCTTAGATGATATAATTGAAAGTTTTATTGTGGCAATCAGTATTTTCCCCATGTAACTATGAACCATCTATTTTCAGCATCTCTAAAAGTGCTAGGTGGTTGTGAATGCCTTACTTTCTGCTAAAAATTTCCACCGTACAATAAAATTTAAGCCATTTTTTGTTAGATAAATGAATGTTAAAAATTTCTTACAACATCAAATATTTGTCTAATTTCACTCAAGACTTTCAGTTTGAACACAAATTGCAGTTAAAAATGTTGTCTATTAGAAATTATTGTCTCTTTCCCCTATTCGTTAGTTAGAAATCATGTCAGATATGTGGGTGACTAATGCTTTGAAAACTTTGACAAAATTAAATGCATATAAGTGAAGTGTCTTGCAATCATGGTACTGGTGGTGACTTTGGGTAGAGCCACATATGTAACGGAGAAATAGCACTAAATTTATGAGAGTAAAATGCTTGCCTGAGAGATACCCAGGTATGATGTTGTTAACATTTTAAAATTTGATTTTGAAAATACTTGGAGGCTCAAGGGGGGAGCAAAAGAAACTGAAAGAGCTGCTGCAATCAGAAGTATTTTTTCCCTTGAAGACTTTCTCAGAAAGACTAATGAAAAATTCATTAAGTGTCTTATCAGGCATCTGCCAGTATCTGAATGTAAGCCAACAATTACCTAGTAAGTCACTAATGAGCTACTAATTGTAGGTGGCCAAAATTATGCCAACTCCACAGCCAATGAGAAAAGAGCCATTCATTTCCTATGTATGTGAAGAGGAGTAGTGTTTTTTACCCCTAACACTTTCCCCCTAAAGACATAAAGAACACTGTGGTCTCTTAATTATGTATGTGGAGGTGGAAATTGAGACTTTGACGTTAATAATAACCTTTGTGTGTATTTGGTCACTGATCTCTTCTTTTTCTGTTAACCAGACTCGTGTTATTGTTCTCATTTATTCTGCTTGTTAAGAGTAGAAGCAAAATTTATCAAAAAAGTGGGGTAGGCCATTCATGACCAAATAATTTGAGAGCGTGAAAGGCATATGAGAAATTTCAAAATTATGGCTCTTTTTGAAAAACAAATTATAATAGCAGAGAAAAACAAACCCTGACAGATTTTTTTTCTACAAGCATATTGCAATTTAACCATGCAATAATTTCATAATGAAGCATTAATTTTCTATTACTTATCCAACCTAAGAACTTCTAAAATTCAGAATTCTGTGCCCTAAACAATAGATCAGATTACCTCCAGGGTACATGTGACTTACAGTTTGCTTAAGAAGTTCCATCCATCTTTCTCTGCTACCTCCCCTACCCCAACCCACTTTCCTACTGGTTTAAATACCACATTGCAAAATTAAATAAACAAACAAACAAACAAACAAACAAAAACAGTCATTTTGCCAGCTTAGGAGCATCTAGATGCAATCTTAGCCATGTGAACCTCTTCCTAATGCCTGTTTATATCATTCTTCTGGTTTTTACTAGAACTAATATATAATAATATGGTTTAATATAACGATGCTGTAGAATATTATACATGCTACTGGATGACTGAGTCAAACAGTTTATTTTAAATCAAATTTCCATTAGTTCATTTTTTTAAGTTTCTCTGATTTCTTCCCTTTAGATCTGCCCATACATTCATTCATGTATTCATTCAACAAACACTGATGTCTCTCTCATGCATTATGCTAGGCCCTCAAGTTACAAAGATGAATATGTTTGTGTTTTTAAAGGACTTGTAGGTAATGGGGAAAACAACTGATATGTAAGTAAAAACATAAATTAGATTGGGATTAGAGGAATATAAAAAATATTCTGAAATACAGGGAGGAGTAGAAAAGCCATTGCTGAAGTAAGGGAATCTGATAAATCTGAGAGATTTAGTACAAGTTCTCCATATGGAGAAATGTATAAAGGATTCTTCACACAGAGGGAACAGCGTGTGCAAAGATGTAATAGAGTCTTGAAATAGCATGGGGTTTACACAACTTGGCTCTGACTGGAAGTTGTATGAGAGAGAGAAAATGTCACTAGATAAATAAGGGCAAATATGGGCCAGATTGTGACAGGTCTTGTGTGCTAAGTAATTTGGAATTTATCCTTTAGGTCATAGGGAGCCATTGATGGTGTTTAGTTGATAGAGTGCTATCATTAGACTTTACAGCAGCATGGAAAATGAAAGACCCTAGAAGGGTAACCAATTTAGAGGCTGTTAAAATATTTTAGGAGAAAATACTGAAAGTGATTATAGCTGTGGGAATAGGGATAAAGTATCACACTCAGAAGTTATTTGGTAAGAAAAACAGAAAAGAAAAGAAAATAGGAGAGGGGCATCTGTAAGCTTAAACTAGCAGAAATAGTGGTGGTCCAGTTGCAACGTTTTATATCACCATCCACTTAGCTAGGGAAAAATAACATCATTTTGATGACTTATTAGTTTCATGTATATTTGTACATTTTAAAAGTACCAAACTAAGCATAACTTAGAGACTCTTTTTGAAAAGCTCTGTTTTGATGAGAGGCACATTAATTTTAACAAAAGGGTCAACATAAGAGGAATTCTAAGGCTATGATTCAATAATCTCCATTGTATCTTTCCCTAAATAGCATTTCAGAACTCTTGATAATTTATCTAGAAGAAAGATTGCAAATGACTGCAATGTGGGGTAGGAGGTACTGCTGACTAGCTTTTTCACCCCAAAAGGTGTAGGTAATTTCCCTAGATTTCAGTTGCCTCATCTATGGAAATAAGGATGTTGGGGCAGAGGGGGAAATGGCGTCAAAGGAGAATTCCAGAACTAAAATTCTAAGCCTCTCGTTCAGTGGATCACATAACCTTTACAAAATGTTTGCCAGATCATGAAGTTTTAACCTCAGGTTGGTCTTCAATTTAAGCCTGAGAGAGACTAGAGGTCTGTGATGCACAAATGCTTCCTACTTAGTCTTTGTGAAAAGTTCAAATTACAGTCCAATCCTCAGTTCTCTCTGAATATTATTGCAAAAGTTATTAACATCTTTTAAAGTTGAACAGTTGCAAACTGATTAAATCAGCAAAAGGGGAGAAAACCTATATTCTTGGTCATTACGTGATATTAGATTTGTCTGTGTGTGTGTGTGTGTGTGTGTGTGTGTGTGTATAATATTTTGGCACTCAGTGGAATTTTTCTTAGTCTGCTGCTGGGGTTCCAAGAACTGGAACTGTCCTCTTACAAAGTCATACTTCTCTCTGAAGTTTACTGTGTCCAAGGAACTGTGCTTGATGCAACACTTGCTGTTTTAGTCATTCCATCAACAAACACTGGGTAAAGCACCATGAGAGCCATTTTGCAGCAAGCAAATAGGACTATAGAGATTAAAAAAATTGTGAAAAGTCAAACAATTAGTAATCAGGAGAATCAGAATTTGAACTCAGGCCTAACCGGTTGCAAAGCCTGCTTTCCTTCCATTTTCCACACAGCTGCATTTCTGAGCAGATAATTGACTGAACGAACCTGCCTGTTGTCTCTTATAAAGGCAACAATTAACAGCACAAATAAATACTTATACAAATAAAGGTATATCCATACCTGAATTTCTTCAGATTGATTTAAATACTGGATGTAGTTAAATTGCAAAATATGTGAGAAACAAGGAAATAAAAAATTGAGTCACCAGAACACAATTACTGTAAAAGAAAGCATGTATCTTATTAAATTCACGTTCTCTGGTATTGCTAAAATTTTTAAAAAGGTAAATTTCAAAAATCTCATTTTATTAGTTGATTCACCAATCAGGCAGCTTCCTGTCTAGCAAGTGAGGTGAGCTCTAAAGAGCTACAGAAGGAAAGACTTTTAAAGGTAGAGGGGGAGTGGATAAAAGGAAATTATTAGCACAGAATCCATTGTTTTAGGCAAGGTTGCCCTCTTAAGAGGGACGGAAGGGATCTATCCGTTGATTTCCTAGTGCTGACCAGGAAATTCCTATGCTGATTGGTTAAAAGTGACATTTCAGGGGGATTGAAACTGTAGTTAGATTCAGCATTAAGTTTGGCTTACTGACTTGGGGCCTTAACCAAAGTGATCCATTTTGGGGCCTGTTGTTTTCTTTTGAACAGTCTATTTGGGATTGTAAAGGGGAAGTAATGTTGCTTAAAAACGTACACCCTGCTTTAGTGGGATAGTTCAATGTTAGGGTCTGTTATTTCCAAACTAGCTCTATCTCCAGCCTATAGGAAAACCTCCAGATCTTATTTGGAAATCCATGCCACAGAACCTCTGAAATTTGACCAAAGTAAAGATCTTTTGTCATCAATTTCATGCATTCTAAAAAGTGCAATCTTCTTAGAATGGAGTATTTATAAAATAGTTTATACAATATAGTATTTATAAAATAGTCTATACAATATTTCCTGAGAAAGAATTTCAGTGATAATTTTGCATATGTACTCTAACTCAGACGCTTTGTTTTCCATTTAATGATTAAATTCCTGAAAATTTTAGTCTTTAGAACAAAATTTCATTGTTACTGCTTGTATTAAACTACATTACTTCAGATTTTATTTTCTTCATATTCTGTTAGATGTGCCATTGAGGTTGAGATATCTTAGAGAGGTAGCTATTTTCTTGACAAAAAGGCTGAAAATAGTTTGTGATCAGTATGAACAATAGGGTGAGCTAAGAAAAAGAAATGTTTGACCTTGAGTTTTACAATATATTTGTTCTAAAAATAAATGAATAAAACCTATTTGTTCTAGTAATTTTTTCATAATACTCTTCTTTGTATCCTTGAATGATTTAACCTTGTGTTATCAGTTGGTCATGTACATATTTTATCCAGAATGCTGGAAAAATATATACTCATAACTGCTAATTTCTCTGAAGAATAATCATTGGGTATGATTCCAAACTGCAGTTTATTGCTGAACTGTCTTTTAGTTTGTGGACAAATTGTTTAAAATTTCATGCAATTATGTTGACTGTGGCTCTTCATTTGTTTCTATACTCCTAGACCTGAAGGTCCTCACACTGAAATGTCAATACCGTAGTCTGTCCGAGCATTTGTTTATTGCTTTGGGAATCAAGTTTGTGTTGTGAGGGGGAGGTTCTCTGTTTGGATTTAAAAAATCCAAATCATAACCCATGCAGTGATCATCTAATTAATGTTGGAAAAGGAATCCAGGTCTCAGCATGCTACTGGTGAAATAGCATAAAAATATATACAAAGGGTTTTGTTTTGAAAGGGAAACACACTGAAAAAAGATAAAGGGAGCATGTTGTGCTCACATATTTTGAAACTCAGTAGCTCTTGCATTTGGATCTTTAGAATATTTAAATATACATTGAAACTCACCAAAAAAGGGAGGGAATCCAATAAACACCACCCTCTGATTTTACAATATTCTAGAGTGTTTCTTTCTTGGTAGGATATTTCATTTTAGTACTTTCAAAAAAAATCCCTATCATTTACAGTCCATTACAAACAGTAGACTTCATAGGCTATTTTATGCCAACGGTGTTGATGTGCTGCTGTTTACAATACAATAAAAGTTAATGGAAGGGAGCAGAATACAATTCAGTTACTATAGAAATGTTCCTGAAACAGTAAAATAAATTGAAATTAACTGCCATTTCTAAAAAGTCTTAGAATTTCAGTGTCAATCATATCTTTCAGTTTTGTTCCTTGAATAGGACATGTTACATTAAATTGTGTATATGTTTAAATAGATTATTATTTTGCAAATGCCACATATGTTCCATATATTTTTTAAGTGGAAAATTTTGAGTATTACCCTAGCATGAGTTTTCAGCTGCATTCAACAATCTGATCCATCTTAAATAGGAGGCAGTGGGGTATTAGGGATCAGTAGATCTGGCTTTGGTCCAGATTACGCTCTAATTTAAGCAAGTTGCTTTGCCACAGTGTGGTTCCATGTTTATACCCAGAGAAGCTTCTATCTAATCAGTGTTTTTCTAACATTTCTTAAAAGAATTTAGCTGATGTTGGAACTGGGACAGAAGCTGAGGTTGGAACTAGGACAATTCCCTCACCTATCCCTACTTGTTCCTAGGACTACCTAGAACACATTTTAAAATGCTTGAAATATGTTACACTCTTTTCTGTTTTTATTCTAGAACATTTTTTTATAATTTTAGGAATGTGAGAAGACCAGATAGATACTAAATTCACATAAATGGCGCAAATGATATCTGTCCCAAAGGCAAAGTACTCTTTTTTTAAGGCTTCAGCTTTCATTAGGAGTCTTAAACAAACATATTCCTAATGTATATGTGTGTGGAGTATCATACCTCCTAAATTTAGTATTGATAGTTGAAAATCGGCTCCAAAAACACATTGCCAAATGCCTATGAAGGTTTGTGTCACCAGCAGAAAATCTCAGAACCTTTCAAAGCAACAGGACTACATGTTTACCAAGTATACAAAGCAATGTTGATTTGTTTAGAGGCTAGAGAGCAATGTCCTGGTCAAGAGATGATATTTATAAGCATAGTCTAGTTTTCAAAATAAATGTACTACAATTTGCATCATCTGCTTTATAAACTCTCACATTTATTAATAGGAATACTTTTTCAGATGTGAAATATTGAAATGGTCATATTTGACCTCTATTATGAATAACTTTAAAAATATTTAGGTGGGACACAGAAAGTGGTTGAATTATATTAAAACCACATATTTTTTTTTAAATTTTGTTTATTTATTCATGAGAGACACAGAGAGAGAGAGAGAGAGAGGCAGTGACACAGGCAGAGGGAGAAGAAGGCTCCATGCAGGGAGCCCGATGTGGGACTCGATCCCGGGACTCCAGGATCATGTCCTGGGCCAAAGGCAGGTGCCAAACCACTGAGCCACCCAGGGGTCCCTAAACCACATATTCTTAATCTATATAGAGAATACATATTATTTGAAGTGACAAGGTAGAAAATAAGAGGCAAAATACTAGAAAAAGATGAACAAAGGATGCTTTTAGCCTCTTACTAATGGCTTTAAAGAACTCTAAATACAGCATTAATTTCTATGTTTGCCATCATACATTATATTTGTTTCAAGAAGTTATACATTTGAGTGTCCCAGTATACACTAATACATTAAGGAGGGAAGTGTAACTCTTGTTTGGACATTTGTCAGTATTTAAAAGACAGTGTCATATAAGCAGACCCCCAAGTAGTAGCAGCTCAGGTCTGCTATACACTATGACATATGCTGAATAGAAGAAATTTAATTTTTTTATCCACTTTAAGATTTCAACTGATGGGTGTATATCTTGAAAGATTATGTTTTTATTAGAAAAAAATAAATTTTGAAATTCTATCATAATATTTGGAAAAGTTGGATATCCTTTGTGTTCTTGCCAATTCTCAATGCCTTATTCATTTTGAACAATGGACTTTGGATCCATTTTGTTTATAATACTATTACCATTAAGCAACTTTGCATTAAAGAGTAGGCAAGAAAAATGTTCATAGAGGCAAATATTAAATGCAATATTTCGTATCTTATTATAGATGGTTCTGAAGGAATACTTACAAAAAAGGACTCTGCAATCAATAACACTGAAGGGAATGCATAATTACTGACATAGAACAAACGTCCTTGGCCCAAAGGTTACATCAAGGACATTCTTTTTGATGGGATCTTTGTACCTACAGCCAATGGCTCAGCAGTCATTGTCTGGAAATTAGTATACTGGGGCCCTTTTCTCACTTACTATTCTCACTTTTCATAAACTAAAAACCATGATCCACCCACTAACTGACCCTGTCTTGGATCTCCCACTTTCTTTGGTATGTTAAACCATTTTCTTCCATCATCTAATTTTATCGTGGGTTTACCAGACCATATTCTTTCTGCATCCTTACTTTAACCTCACCTCATTTTTTTCAATTCTAATTGTTTTTCTTTGTTTCATTTCTTCCCTTTTTGGGTTTTCATGCCCTGCTCCTTAATTTATGCCCTAGCTTCTCTACAGAGCTTGTTATATATTATTTTTCTAGAAGGATGTCAGGGAAAATTGTTAGTATCAGAGTCTCTCGAAATAGAGGATTAATGAACATCCTGATCCTCTCTTCTGAAGACAGATGGGTGTTTTCATCAAGCTTGAAAGTTTGCACTAAACTGCCCATGAATGCGTGTCATTGATGATATTTGATTAGGGGAGAGATATGTGAGATTAAAAAAATATTGGAAATATTGACTGGGCAAAGTTCTAGGTTATCCTACCTTTACCACTTTGCCAATGTTAGAATGTGGACTTCTGTGAACTGCATCACCCTGGCTCTGTCATCTTCGCTTCAAGTTGAATTGAATCCATGGGATTGCCAGATTGGTGAATGGAGGAAGATGTTGGAATATTTATTTATTTCCCATCCCTCAGGCCCGACCACAGTGGTTTGGCAGTGGCTGAGCTCTTCCACTGAATGATCACTGTTCTTGTTGCATGGTTCTTTTCCCTAGGCTATAGCTTTTACCAGGTTGTGATAACAGACCTTGGAAAATACAATCCATCATCATCAGTCCATTGGCCATGCCCACACCATTGTAAATAATTCATTTATTAATTTTTTTTCAGTTATAATTTAAAAATGTGTTCTTTGTTCACTTCAGGAAACCTGACTGACACAAAAGAGATTAGAAGAGATTGAAAACAATGAAAAGGTTGGAAAAAATTTGCAGTATATCAAGTGTAAGGGAGTTTGAGCCTTTACTTGGTATAACGGCACCAAGAATAAGCAATGGGAGTCTTCAAATTCATTAAAAAAGAAAAAGATGACAAAATTTAATGTCTTATTTGATATGCTGTGTACTTTAAATTTTTAGGAGATTAAATTTCCAAACTTAGTCAGTCATACAGTGACAACTATTTGGGTATTTTCCTCCAAACAATATATAAATTATTTATACTAAAAAAAAAGAAAAAAAAAGTAATGTTCAACTTACTCTTTGTATTGATTTATTCATAATAATAATCATTGAATTTGGTGGTTGTATTCTATGAACTTTAGAAAATATTGCTAAAGTTTTTATAGTAATTTTTAAATAGTAAATTTTATAATAATATAATATTTGTAATAATATAAATATAGATGCATAATATAATATAAATAATATAATAATATTTATAATAATATAATACAGGGATTTCTGTATATAAAGTAATGTTTTAAAATAACATATAATTCTTAAAGTAAATCTTGGAGGAAATATAAGAAAAAAGAGAGAAAGAGAGAGAGAGAACATCTCTAGTGAAATTTCTACTTTAACCCATTAGGCAAAGTCATGCTGAATCTGCCATTATCCCAATATTATATCCTTCCCATAGCATCAATTATGACATTTTAACTCTACAAAAGATGGATACTGCAATGTAATTGGTGCATTTTGTTAAGTATCTAAACTAAAAATTCTACAAAATTAGAATGATATTATCCAAGAATACACTTGTTTAGCATGATGAATGCTATCCAAAAAAAAAAAAAAAAAAGAATAATCAAGAGTATTGTAATAGAATAACTCTCATTGTGAGGCAGTGGTTAAGGCAAAAGCATTCCAGATTGCTACCTATTCTATTTGTCATTATTACTAGGAACATTGATAGGATAGCATCCAGTATGACTAAAAAGGAAAACCTCCACAAAGAATATTTCTTTGATGTATTTTTTGCAAAATACCAACTTCTTTATTCTAATAGATATAGTCTATAAGATAAAAATTAAGAGCCTAATACTTGAGTGAAATGCTGGCAACAGTATAATAAATAAAGCTGTTATCCAGAATAGACTTAACTGCAGAAAGCAGCTTTAAAATAGGCTTTAAATACATAATAAATACCTGTTAAACTGCAGCTCACAGAATAGGTCTGTTTTTTTCAGTCTTTTTTTGTTTGTTTTTGGTTTTGGTTTTGTTTTTCAGTCTTATTTTATATGACTATTGAATACCTATAAATGAAAAGTTCCTTAATTTTATTTTTCACATTTCTCTTTTAATTAAGCAAGTGCAGTCTTACATATGATAATCGGTAATATTATTTTTCTCTTAAAAAGGACAGCCATTGTTATTTTGAGAAAACATTGACAACTATTTCCATAAACAGTCACATCTCAGTGAATTTGTTAAATGTTTCCCTCATGCCATCACATTCCATGTTTATATTTATATGGACTTATTTATTGTTATAAACTTATGAATTATATATGAACACACACAAATCTTGTGTATAATAGATATATTACAAATGTACATATATGTAATATATGAATGCATGTACACATATATACATACATATTTACAAAGTAAAAATAAGTAAAAACACAGACAACCAAAGATAAGCAATTTTATTTTTCTCATTCTGAATCAGGAAAGTTTCTTATATCAGAATATATGATGATTTGGCTTAGAACATCTCATTTAGTCTCAGTGTGGGCTGAATTCTTCATCTGTTTATGGAAAAGGAAACATGATATTCATTTATTTATATTTATCATTTAGCAGTTAATATATGGCATTTTTTTTTTTCATAGAAGCTTAAGCAAATAGTCAACTTATTGGAGCGGTTTAAGTCCTCAAGAAGAAAATAAGGCGTACTGCCAAGTTGTAAGCTGAGCTCCTAGAAAGGCAACATAAAAACATCTTGTTTGTTTGTGTGTGTGTTTTTTTTGGTTTTTTGCTTACTTTTGTTTGCTTGATTTTCACTGACATTATTTTTTGTATAATCACCATCTCTTAGAGAATAGAATGTTGGATTTACTACCCAACGTGTTAGATATGTAGGACTGGATTTCCCCTTGTTAACGTAAGTGGGTGTTTTAACTTTGTTTTCTCTAGAACAAATACTCTGGAGGTTGCATTTGATGCTATTTAGGAAATAAATATGTTTGCCAAATGAGCAGCCCCGGAGTGGGCCTTTAAGGCTAAGAGTGACAGTCCTGTCCTTTAAGCCAATTTCAAGCAAGGGATTAAATCAAACAGATGGTCACTTTGGGCAAATGGACTAATTTCGTCATCTTGTCCTTTTCTACATTTTCTGTACATTCAGCTGTGTGCCATGTTTCTTCTGAAATAAGAGTTCACCTTTTTGATCTCCATAAATGTATACCAATTATCTGATGACAGAGATTTTCTGGTGGGTAGTCACTACAAGCTTAGAGATAGCAAATGTGCGCAATACTTAAATTGCCCCATGTCTGAAAATATGAAGTAATTTCAATCAAGTAATTAAATGAACTGACTTTCAGGGTGCCTGGGTGACTCAGTTGGTTAAGCATCTGACTCTTGGTTTCAGCTCAGGTCATGATCTTTGGGTTCTGGGATGGAGCCCTAAGTCAGGCACTGTGCTCAGCATGGAGTCTGTTTGTCCTTTCACACCCTTCTGCCCCATGCACTTTCACATGGAACTTATGAAATTAGTCTTATTGCTTTATATACTTGTATTGCTTTGCTAAGGCTATCATTCAATGTACTACAAGCTGGGTGGCTTAAACAACAGTTTATTTTCTGGAAGCCAGAAGTCCAGACCAAGGTGGTAGTACACTTGGATTCTCCTGAGGCCTCTCTCCTTGGCCGGTAGATGGGCTTCTTCTTGCTATGTCATCACAAGACCTTTCCCCTGTATGTGTACTCCCCTAGTGTTTCTGTTTCTCTCTTCTTATAAGGACACTGCTCATATTGAATTAGGACCCCACTTTTACCTATCTCCAAAAGCAGTCATCTTGGGGAGTAGGGCTTCAGCATATGAATTTGGAAAAGAAGGAAACAATTTAGTCTATTACAATACTTAACCTATAAGGCTGGCTTCCTTGAAAGCAGCACTAGTAGGTAAAATGTAAAGAACTCAGCAGCCAGAGTCTGATTTAGATTAAAATACCAGTACTTCATTTACCAGTTTTTAATCCCCCTTTTAGTCAAGGTATTAAACTGTCCAAATCTTAGCTTTTTTGTCTATTAAGTGAGATCTACCTACTACTATGCAATAAAATGATGCATATTAAATAAAACAAGGTATATAAAGTAGATCTACTACTACAGGGTTTCACAATCTCAGAACTATTAATATCTGGGCCTGATCATTCTTTGTTGTGGGGCCACCTACTGAAAACCACTGCCAACTCCCTGGTACTAGAATTCTTAACAAATGTCAGCTATAAGTTACTTACTGAATAATTAAAAGACTAAATAATAATAATAATAATAATAATAATAATAATAATTAAAAGACTATGCAACATTAGAGGTGTTAAGAAAATTCTTACAATAATTCCACTTTTTGTGTATAAACTAATTGAATCTCTGGTGGACTGAGATTTTTTAAATGATAATTATCTTTTTGAGTCCATATTTAATGATACAACTATTTTCTTTGCATCTAAGGAAATTTGAATGGAAACTTTCTCGAAGTTACAACGTTTTCTGCCAATTTTCATTTTAAGATTTCCAAACGTACACATATGTTGAAAGATTGTTGTAATCACCCATCACCAGGATTCACCTGATTAACATTATACCACATTTTTTTAAATCTTTCTGGAATGATTTTATACAGCCAAAGAGGGGAGGTGGGAATAGTTAGTGTAAATAATTCAGATATGATTCGTTCTGGTAAAGTGTCCTTTGCATCTTTCTATCCTGTTCCACTTATCATCCTAGCAGTAGGGTTCATGTCCATAGGAGTACACAGACAATTCAGTTTCAGTGCTTACATCAAAAGTATACACATATGGATTTTTCTTGAGTTTTTGCTTACTTTATAGGCATAGTATCTACTCTGAGATGGATTTCTGGTTAGATCCTACAGTGATAGTCATTAGTGGTTTAAAGTGTCACCTGTTTGGAGGAGTCTCATTGCTTTTATTTCTATTTTCTCTGTGTCATAGTGCATTCTCTGAGCACATTTGGCCCAGCTGAATAAAAACAACAAATTGTATTTGAACTTTTGAGTTCAAAAGTTTTGAGTTTTTCAGTTACTCCTGAATGAGGAATATGCCAAATATTAATTCTTGGTCATGAAAATCTAATCTATAAAAAGTATTTATTACTGGACTTATAGTACCTTTTTTCATTAATGAACAGTTTCTCAGAATTTCTAAAAGTAGATCTGAAAATAAATATGGAGAAACATTGTAAAGCTCATGTAAATTAAGGAATTTCCATTTTCTTTATTTATAGTTTTTGAAAAAATTTTGAAAGAAAACTCTATCACATTTTAAAATTACTTAACGTTAAATCACCAACCAACAAATTTATCATATCCCATGTGCCTGATAGGACCCTGGAATCTCTTGAATGAAAAATTCACACTTGTGATGCTTAATCTACTATTTACATTTAAATTTAGTCCTATAATGAAAGTATAATCATGAAATAATTTTAACCTGCAACTAAACAGTTTTTTGGCTGTTAAATCTGCCTAATGCATTGTTGTCTGTCACATTATTTTCCTCCATCACTTTCCCAGCTCATCTTGCATGTAAAGATACTCATAAAATCTCAGTGACTAAAATAGTTTATAGTAGGCTTAGAGTCACTCTTTCTCCAGGTAGATAAACATTTCATCCTGGATATATAATTTAATCAATTTGGAGGTGGGAGAAAGCAGTACAATGACCTGTAGATTTAAGGATTTAAGTTGGGAACAACTGGATGGATATATATATATATTTTTCTAAAATATTGGATGGTATTTGTTTCTGGTGAAGCAGACATTACTCGTGAGCAGGATTGCATTCTTCCCAGTGGTCAAATCAGGTTAACTCTGAGCAAAGTAAACTCCTGCGCCAGACCCTGCATTCTCTTATCTGGTAATAAAGAACCTTGCTGGCCTGACAGGTTGTCACAGCAATTATTCACATGAAGTTCTGTAGCAGTTGTATCTGTCAGCCCATGTAGTATTGAATATTTTAACTGGCAGTCTTCCAAGACTGAACATTAATCTTACCATCTCCTATTACAGTCCCTAATCAAGATATTCCAGGGGTGATTGCACTAACATTGTTTGAAGACTACATCTACTGGACTGATGGGAAAACCAAGTCACTCAGCCGTGCCCATAAAACCTCGGGAGCAGACAGACTGTCACTGATTAACTCATGGCATGCCATCACAGATATCCAGGTGTATCATTCTTATAGACAACCTGATGGTAATTATTCTTTCCATGATTTCCATAAACGCATCAACATCTTTAGTAACATTCCATTTTTGTTTCTTCCATGGTTAAGTGTAAATTAAGCTTTAAGAAAGAGTACCAGATTTCATTATTTAGCACAACTGTATAGGGTGAAATCAGTTGATTTCAAGTATGTCTATTAAGGAATGTGAATACATCTCTTAAGGAATATGAAGCTCAATGATAGTACAGAGAATTATTAATTTGTTGAGATATTATGTTGAAGTGACAATAATACCTGTAGTTGGAGAAGTAGAGAATGCATTCTTGAAATGACTTATTTACATAATAGTTATAGGATCCTTACTTTCTGGAATGCTGGGTGAAAGGAATTATGTTTATGTATCTCTGGGGCTCTACAAATGATAAATATATCCAGTTTATTTAAGCATATGTCTAGTAGGAATTCTATCAGACCTTATGGAATAAAGTTTTGATTATTTTGCTTAAAACACTATTTGGCTTAGAAAACAGTCACTACACTATTAGTTGTAGATCATTGTTTCATTGTTTTATTTTACATTTATATTTCTAAACATATGTATGTCTTCATCCAAAATGCTTCTAGTCTACATTTTTCTGATGGACAATTTTTTTTCTACTAAAACACTTGTCTTGTGGAAATGCATCCTTAAAATTATTTAATGGTCAAATGAATGCCATTGGGCAACAGGTAGAATTTATAACCGAGTACAATTAATTATATGTATGATCTTGATGGCTTCTTGATTACAAAGTTCTACAAGTTATGAAGTTTAAATGGCCTGTCTCTAATCCCATATTACATTTGGGCCTTGATTTCTCTGTTTCTTTCTCATCTGTAGTTTCCAAACATCTCTGTATGATAAATAACGGAGGTTGCAGTCATCTGTGCCTTTTAGCCCCTGGAAAGACTCATACCTGTGCATGTCCCACCAACTTCTATCTTGCAGCTGACAATAGAACTTGCTTATCCAACTGCACAGCCAGTCAGGTGAGTAGAGGTCTAGATACCACGTTCTAAGATACATCATCAAGTTATTGTAAAGGCTTTGCTTGAATTTTATTGACTTAAACCATTTTTGAAGCATCATTTTTTTGTTGTTATTTAGCATAGCATGATGACCATTCCATACATTATATAGAGGATCACATAGTAAAGGAAAAGTAGTTGATCTATATTCTGAGAATGAGAACTTCGGAGATAGGAGATACAGATAGAAGCCAAAAGAGAAACAAAAACAATGCTGAAAACCACTTTTTACAAAGCCCCACACAGAATAATGGTTCAAATCACGAATGGATATAGCACAATCATCTGAAGAGATCTGACATATTTCAAGAAGGCACAGTGATTGTGGCATAGGGCAAAGACTAAGATATATACAGTTTAAACAAATAAACAAATCTTCCTAGATAATCTGCTTTGCCACCATCTCTGCTCCTCTCCCATTCCTCAGAGCAAGTGATAGGGAAAAGATGAATTGGACAAAAAGTAATTTTCTAGAGTTTTTTAATTGAAAAATTATATAATCTAAATAATTCCCTTCCAAAAGTTATTTTTTTCCAACATGTAATTATTTCTACTAAAGATATTAAGATGTATACCCAATGGTAGGTAGTTACATGGACTTGATATTACTACTTTCAAATTTTGTATCATAGTCATATGAAATCCTAAGATTTGATTTTGTTATATTTGAGTCACTCTGTTATTTAAAATAAAATTGTCAAAGAAACTATGACTAAATGTGTTCCTAGAATTCTGTGTTTTGAATCTGCTGGTTTTCTAATTGGAGCAGTGACTTCATGGCAAAACGCTGAATTCCTCTTAGGGTGTGCTTATTTTCAGAATGAAGAAGCTAATACTAGCTCACCCAGCTTAAAGAACTGTACAGTGCAAAAAATCAGAGCACTTTGAGGCAGACAGTGTGTGTAGTGGTTGAGGGCACTCAACCACTCTGATTCTGAAACCAGTTTCACTTTGACTGTAACACCAACTGCTTTAAATTGGCTGAATAATCTTGGGTTTGTTACTTACCCTCATGATGCCTCAGTTTTCTCGCCTTTTAAATGGAAATACTAATATTTCCAGACCACTGTTATGGAGATTAAATGGGAGAAGTTCCTGGTACATAGTAAGTGTTGTTATTGCCCTTGTCCTGTAGTGCAATGAGAACACACTCAAGGGTGTTTGTGCAATTGGTGTGAGCTGCCATCAGGAGGTTCTGATGTATAATTGGAGGCACAGGTTGCAGTTTCTTCTTTCTTTACAAAGTGTATTGTTTTAATAATAATCCCCTAAGTATTTGTATAAATACAATGCATTATCTATAGAGAACTAGAAATTTAAGTCTCTGTAAGAGGCAAAATAAGCAAACTATTCACAGAGAGAAAATTTAAGGGAGAAATCTCAGGTTGTTAAAACTTTTTAAATACAATTTCAGTTAGTACTGTTTAGTTTAGACCAATTTCTGGTTTAAACTTCAGAATATCCTGAAATAACCTCCAGCCCCTTATTCTGGAGTGGCCCAAGAGTCACTCTGTTGGGGCCTAACACTGTGGCCTTACGTGACTTAGTAGAAATGATGATGACTATCTAAGCCACATACAAGCTGCTAAACCTCAGTAGCCAAACAGAAAAGGACACTTGATACACAGAACATCTCAAAAAATCAGCTTTCCTTAATAGCAAAGGGAATAAAACATTTCAAAGTTTATATAAGAAAACCTATAATTATATTTAGTCAATGCCAAAAAACAATCAGACCAATTAAATGAATACCTAAATCCACTCCCTAAAAATATTATTCATATAATTAAATTATTTCCCAAGTTAGTATCACTGATGATATGATTAAAATATATAGAACTTTTAAAAACCCCAATAGTTTTTTTTTTTACATGAAGTTGTTTTTAATTTTAAAAATTCAACAATAGTGAGAACAGCAACAACAACACAAATTGTGGATCAGATATTTTTGTTGTCAGCAGTACTTCCTGAAGAAAAGAGTTATCACTTCATTTGTTTCATTTTTATGAAAAAGTTAATGAAGAACAGTTAATGCAATTCGTTAGTGGTTATTCCAGTAAGTCTTAGGGCTTATGCAACCAACCATTTGCTGCTGATTTTTTCCTAATGTAGTGAGAGAAAAGACTAGCTACTCTACAATTCTTAGAGAGAAGCCAATACATAGAAACACAATTTTAAGTGAGGTTTGAAATGGAAGCAAATAATCCAAATATTTCAGAATCCTATCATTAAGCATTCTGATAAAAATGTTACATTTTAAATTTATCTTACTAAGGGATTTTTTAAAATTTTTTAGAGTCTAATTAATGCAGCCAACAATATATCCCCTGAATACCACTGACTTTTAGAAAAACGAACTAGGGGTGGTGGAAGGGGGGGAGGAGGGCGGGGGGTGGGGGGTGAATGGGTGACGGGCACTAAGGGGGGCACTTGACGGGATGAGCACTGGGTGTTATTCTGTATGTTGGCAAATTGAACACCAATAAAAAATAAATTTATTTAAAAAAAAGATACAGCATAGGGAATATAGTCAGAGGTATTGTAATAGCATTGTATGGTGACAGATGGTAGCTACATCTGTGGTGAGCATAACAAAACATATAGACTTGTTAAATCACTATGTTGTACACCTGAGACTATTGTAACACTGTATGTCAACTATACTCAAATACAAAATTTTTAAATAAAAAATAAATAAATAAAAATAAAATAGGCAAATCACACCAATAAGAATTCTATTAGAATTGAAAATGAACATGAAAATTGGGTAAAAAAATAAGATCAAATCCAATTCTTATAGCACTTATCACTTCAAATATTAAAGCTAATTCATTTTTATTTTCTAATAAAAGTGAATTTAAAAATGACTACTTAGTTTTTAAATGGAGACTTTTTCTGTTGCAAGTAAACCTCACTTGTGTATGCAGATTTTGCATTTTATACCTGTATCCATTTTAACAGACATGTATTTAGTAGTTTTTTTATAGCTGCTTCTTGTGGGTGATAATTGCAGTTTGCAATTTATTTTATGAAGATATTAGTCTTAGAGAACATTTACCATGAAGAATGTTTTATACTTATAGTTAGCATTTATCTTTTTTAAGTTACTGTATTTAAGTATGAAAAAATGAAGCCCAGACACAAAATAGAAGAAATCTTCCTTTGAGAGTAATGAATAAAATGTTGATTAGCATAAAAAGCAACATAATAAGTGTATTTTACCCCGGCCTTCTCTTAGCTCAAAACTTTTATGTTCTTATTAAAAATGAAATGGCAAGCACAATCGTCATGTCTTATATAATTCCAACAGTTGGTGTTTATTTAAATCAGGCATATGTAGTGAGTTTAAAATATGTATTTTAGATATTTTTCAAATCTTGATTGGGAAGGCTTTGAATATACTCAGGAGACATGAAATCCTCTTGCTAATGTACTTTGATATACTGTAATGACTGGAAATGTTTAATGTTCAGGGCAATTGCTTTCAGAGTTAGCCTGACATCCCCAGACAGTCACTATCTATAAAGGTAATATTTTTCCTGTGGTAATTTATAAAACCACCACAGATATGACCACAGGCTAAGCAAAAACGGGAAAATCAGTTGAACAGTCAGATCTTCCACTGGATTCACAGTGCTCTATTCCCTTCCATATTGCTACTAGGGAAAAAAAAATCTCTTATTTAAGAAAATAATGTAGATCTGCCTTGAATCAACTTCATGGTATCCAGAGAGGTTCAGCAAAAGCTAGCGTAAAATTTTCTCTTACTTGAAACTAATAGTATTTTAAAAATGAACAAACTTTTAGCTCACTAATCCATCTCATTAGGGAAAGTTGAACCTAGGCTATATTCTTTTGTGTTGTATCTGTCTGGCATACAGCGTCCAAAATGAATGTCACCTTGCTTTCAGGCCATTCAAATAGAAATTGCAACAGAAACACTTCAAGAAGAAAATTAATAAATTGTAGAAAGTTGTCAAACTACTATTTTCAATTCCAGATGAATTTTGTGATATATGCTTTTCACTGAATTTCTGTTGAAATAAAGAAGAAAATAATTTGATAGTGCTAGAAGAAACTTACTAAACTTTATCTATTGCTTGGTTTTAATAAAATAAAATTTTAATGGCAATTGTTTTAGATGTATGTACTCTCTATTTGTAAAGTGTGATTTTCCTTAGTTTATTTTGTGAGAATAAGCTTAAAACTGAAAGTAGTTAATTTGTGGTCTGAGATCACTAGGGTATAAATTTCCTGGGTTTTCTTGGTCTCTACGTACATTAGGTCAATAGTGTAGTTAAGTAAGAACAATAATTCTGTGCTCTGTTTCAGGAGAAGAATTTGAATTCAGATTACCTTTCTTATAAAAAATGCAATAATATAACCTTCTGGAACATTTTTCTAGCAACATGTTACATGTATGGTAAATAGCTTATAAGTAATTACTACCATATAACATTTTCAACTAGTTTCTCTATTGTTAATTTTCCACTTGAGGGTTTATTCCAAAAGAAAAGAGAGAAAGAGAAAAAAATTTCCTACTTCTGTAAGTAATAGATTTTTTTCTTACAATTTTTAACTATTTAAATGAAAAAGATGATAGAACAAACACAACACATTAATACGGGTGCCTGAGTGGCTCAGTCCATTAAGCTTCTGACTCTTGGTTTCAGCTCAGGTCATGATCTCAGGATCCTGGGATTGAGCCCCAGGTCAGGCTCCCTGCTAAGCAAGGAGTCTGCTTCCTCCCTTCTGCTCATTCTCTTTCTAAAATAAATAAATAAATAAATAACTCTTTAAAAAAAAGAACACACACTAATAAATCTGTCAGTGAATAGGTTTTTGGATAATCTTGAGAATAAGTTTTATTACAGCAATTTTCTTTGGTGTTTTATTTAAAAATATATATAATATTCAAAAATAATATTCAGCAAAAAAATCTGTGGCAGCCTTATTTTTTAAACTCTTTTATATGCAAATGTTCATTTTAAATTAGAGATAACTATTATTTGCTAGGTTCTCTGCTAGGCTTTGTAGGGGAGGGTATACTATAGGTTGGTAAGTCATTGACCATGATAGCATTAACATTTCTTGAATGGACTAACTTTAGGCAGTTTATTCCTGACAATAGGCCCCTGAGTCCCTTTTCTTAGAGCACTTATTTTAGAAAACTTGCAATTGTGAATTATTCTCTGCCCCTTTGAGATGTAAATTTTCTCCAGCTCTTACATTTTGCAGCCTAGGAATATCCTCCTCAAGGATCTGGAACCATCCCCCAGAAATTTAATCATCAAGGAAAGGTAGTCCATGGGACACCTGGGTGGCTCAGTGATTGAGCATCTGCCTTTGGCCCAGGTTGTGGTTCTAGGGTTTTGGGATCAAGTTCCACATCAGGCTCCCCATAGGGAGCCTGCTTCTTCCTCTGCCTAGATCTCTGCCTCCCTCTCTGTGTCTCCCATGAATGAATAAATAAAATCTTAAAGAAGAAGGAAGAAAAAGAAAGGTAGTATATGCTTGTCTTAGACTCCATGGGAAGGTTGGAGCTCAGCTTTGGTAAGTATCACCTGGCAAATACGAATGGCCTAATCATATTGGCCAACATCCTCCATACTTTTCCATTAGTTTACACCAGAGCTTAAAACAACCCCTGCCTTTTGTTTCAGTGGAATTCAGTTCAATCTCTCTCCCCTATTGTGGTAGTTTTAAATAAATTCTTCCTTGCCTTTTTAACTGTCCAGTGCAATTTTTGTACCTGTTTTTTTTTAGTTATGATGATTTATCTTACTTATTGCAAAAGACCATGTATATTTATTAAGAATTCTGAAAACTGAAAATAACTGTACTGCTTTTAACTGCTTTAAAGAAGTATTCTTAAAATTTATGTGGGCAGATATTCATTATGGCTAAAGGCATTATGTTCAGACAGTTCCATGGAATCACAGCCTGACAGTACCGGAAAGGATCATCCAGATTATCTTTAACTCCTCATTTTAGTAGCTAAGGAATACAGATAGGGAGATGTTAATCAAATTGGCTAAGATTCCTAAGAAAGTGCAATTCAATTAACTTAATTCAAATTAGCTAAATTAATTCAACTTTTCAATGAATTCAGGATACCTTTTCCTGAGATTTCGGCTAATTTTTTTAGCCATATTCAGCATTTGGCAAGCTTTCTGTAGAGGTTCAGATAATAAATATTTTAAATTTGCTGGCCACATGGTCTCTGTAGCAACTACATAACTGTTGTGGTGGTGCAAGAGCAACCATAGATCATATGTAAATGGGTAAGCTTGCCTGTGCTCAGAAAGCCCAGGAGATTTTCCTGAACAATATGCTTTCCTGGCAGATCATTTTGCTACTTGTCGTGCATTTATTCCCTATTGTGGAATTCTCTAAGACCACCACAGTTCAAATTTGCAGCAAGAGAGTAGGCTAGGCTGCTCTGCCCTGGTGAGTTTTTAAATATCCATTTTATATAAAGGTAGGGTTCTTCAACCTTTTTTTTTTTTCCTTTTTTTTCTTTTTTCAAGTTTCGATGCAAAACTGACAAATGTATTCCATTCTGGTGGAAATGTGACACTGTGGATGATTGTGGCGATGGATCTGATGAACCTGATGACTGTCGTGAGTACATTGGTGAATGTGGGAATTTAGAATTTAGAGCTCCTAATATCCCAGAACTTGAAAGCTGAAGTGTGACCTTTTGCTTTTACAAAATCTTTAAGTATACATCAGAAATTGTTACATTGTCTTGAGTATGTCTCTGTTAATTATTACATTTAGAATGATGTAATCAGCAATTTGTCTTGAAGTTTCATTTGTCTTGAATTTTCTTACTAGAAGAAAAATTACACTCATGCAATGATCAGTATAATGACAATCAGCATGATTTTGACTGGATATATCACCATATTAGAAGTAAAAATGGGCAAGTTTTCAGAATGCCACTCATAACTAAAATCTTACTGTTAAAGGATTAATCTTTCAACTATTTATCAGTTTTACAGTACTGGAAATTCCTTAAAAGTGAGATTTTTTTTCAATATGAATCATTAGTTTGTTCTACTAATCATTCCTATACTCTTAGGAATTGCCTTAAAATGACTGCCAATTATATTTGGACTCAAACTGTGATTGGCATGGTTAGGTACCCTATACATATATATACATATTTATGTATTATATAAAATGTATATTTTTATGACATCCTAAAAACTTGGGATGCCAGGGAATTCATGGTGCATCAGTTTAACCACATTTATTTTAAATGACATTATTGAAGTTTGCAAGTATGTGAACTGGGATTAAATTTTCATACCTTTTCCATTATCTAAGATTCCTAAGAAAGTGCGATTCAATTAACTTAATTCAAATTAGCCAAATTAATTCAACTTTTTAGTGAATTCAGGATACCTTTTTCCTGATATTTCTGATGATATTTTAGCCATATTCGGCATTTGGCAAGCTTTCTGTAAGGGCTCAGATAATAAATAGTTTAAAGTTGCTGGCTATATATATATATATATATATATATATATATATATGGCCCGTGTGTATGTACATATATGTGTCTATACATTTAGCTATCTTTGGTAACTTTGGTTGTAATGGACAATCAGTATAACTATTTCTTGCTAGACTTTTATAGTTCATTCCATGGGCAACTCCAATACTGTACTGTCAAGTGAAGATGCTTATAGTCAATCGTGATAATTCTCTCAAATTTCAGTGGATAGTTGCCATGATTTGGCCTTGACAACTGAGTTCTAGATCCCTAGGCTTGCACTAAAGAGAGATAGTATACTCTCTTAAGTAAAAGCTAGTTACTTTCTGCTGTAGAACTTTCTACCACATAATTACAAAACTGCTCTAAACTTAGGGCCTCTAAATAGTTACTTAGATGAGATATATTCCATCTTCTGCACTACCAAGTATATAAAACATATGAAGTTGTTTCACATAGTTCATTTATAGCTTTGAAAGCAGCTAATAATATATTCAAGGAAAAGGAAAAAAGTTACAGAAGTCATCGCTTTCCTAATATTCTCTTTATGTTTTTGAAAGGTTCATTGGTCTTTGATTTTTTTAAATACAGTTTTTGTTTTCACCATGATAGACATGTACTATGCCTGTACTGTACTGTACTATGCCTGAGTTATTCTTTTTTAAAGTTATTGAATTAAAAGGACTATCAAAGTAACAAGAAATTATATTGTGACTAACTGAAAGTTAATCATTAAAAAAAGTTATTGATTTCCCTGCAATAAAGTAAACTTTTGACAATACAATAAATTAACAAATACAACTTATTTTGTACTTTATGGAAATAAAGAAGAACAAATATGTTAAATAAGCCCTGATAGTAAGATGACTTTTCCTGCCCATATTTACTCAAGTGTTCTCTGAGGAAATACCACCATAATGACCCGCAGACACAGTGTCTCCCAATGCTTTCCCTTCTAAACTATCTGCAGCTCCTGAGCTCTAACTTTAATCTTGCCTGGAATATCATGTTGTAACCGTACTGATATAAAAAATTAACCAAAGATTTAGTATAATAAGTTTTTCACATTTATACACTTTCAAAATAGATGATGAACAAATATAACCTTAATGTCTTTTGAGGGGAAACAAAGAGACATCTGGTATCTAAGAGTCTCTATATCATCCTTATCCTGGTTAAATACCAATACTACATGTTTTTATTGGTGACATTATCTCTGTGATCTTTCAGTAAATGATCTTTTACTTGGAGTCGACAGGTTAACAGCACTGAACATCTGTAGGCATGAAACTTTACTTTAAGAGTTATGGTGAGGTGGAAAGTGATGTACAGGAGTCTGTGCAGCATTTAGAATTCATTTTTGAAGAGCCGCATCACCAAAATTTGTAGGTACTAAGTTACTGGTAATACTTATAATTTCACCTGAAAAGGCAGGGAAGCTTAATCCCAGGATGTTTCATATACTTGCAAACTTCAACAATGTTATTTAAATACATGTGGTTGAATTGATACATCACGAATTCTCTGGCATCCTAAATTTTTAATTACATTTTCTATGATGCTCTAGTACACCAAGGATCATTCTAAAGACACATTTAAAAGGTCAAATGGGCTTCCCAGCTATTTTCCAGGCATTGAAAGTCCTCTGAAAGCTATAACTCTTCTTATGAGAAGGTTGTTTGGGTGGCAAAGGAATATTCAAGAAAATCATATATGAAGCAACAGGAAATAGAGGAAATGCACATGTTCAGAGTGTGAGAAAATTAAGTATCATACAGTTTCAACATTTAGTGTGATTAAAAAATGTTATAGATTGAAGTTAAATGACATTTTAGAACTCACCTATGGAAGTCAAGCATAGATTGAGTTATTTTTTTAATATTAAGGAAATTTTTAATTAATATTATAGATATAAAAGAGTAATTTTCCAAAAAAGTTTAAAATATCACTTATTAATATTTGGTTGATTTATTCGAGCTACATACATTAGGATCATCAGTCAAAAGATAAATGTTTTAATACAAGCACCATAGTTTCTGAGACGACTTCAGAATCAGATCTGGATCTAATTTCCAAATCTGGCCCTTGAAACTTGTACATACTTGGGTGAGTTATTCATATCCATGAGACTTAGTTTCATCATTTATAAAGTGGTTATGGTGATATTGAGGTAAGAAGGTTATGATGAGATTCAATTAGTAGCTCTATGTGGAAGGACCTTACCTTGTTTCTGATAAAGAGTAGATATTCAATAGATCCTACTTTATTGTGATGATTATTGTTATCGTTATTCCATATATAAACTCAAAAATGTGGCAAAATAATTATCACCTGGGATTTCTTCTGTTAATTTGTGAAATGTATTCTGGAGGCCATCTGAGTTGCTCATAGCTTAACAGTACCGTGCATCTGAATCCAAGAGCTATCTATGTGTAAGACATTCATGCTGTGCTCCAGGATATGTTTCATATAATGAAATAATAAATATCTGTAATGTCAGAAAAGCTCTATTTAAGAGGTCATGAATGAAGCTTGGCATTCGATGATACCTGTCTCTTTTCTCCCCTAGCTGAATTTAAATGTCAGCCAGGCCGGTTTCAGTGCGGCACTGGGCTCTGTGCTCTGCCTGCTTTCATCTGTGATGGAGAGAATGACTGTGGAGACAATTCGGATGAGCTCAACTGTGGTAGGTGATTACATTCTTAACCGAGAATATAAATCTAATTCTTACCTGATTTTGACTGCACTGATTTAAATTCAGACACAGTTTTCAGCACATATTTAACTGTTGTTGTTCTTTCCTTCTTTTAGACACACATGTCTGTCTGTCGGGTCAGTTCAAGTGTACAAAGAACCAAAAATGTATCCCAGTAAACCTCAGATGTAATGGACAAGATGACTGTGGGGATGAGGAAGATGAAAGGGACTGTCGTAAGTCACCTGAGAATGTTCTGTCTTGTTTTACTTCTGAGTCTCAACTGATGTTGGTCTAAAAATTTTTATCGTGTACCATACATCCACACAATGTGGAAACACATAACAGCAATTGTGACAAAGACTTCCAAACTGGCACCTTTGGTTACTTAAGAAGCTCTCTATAAAGAGTATAGAGAACATTAAAACATGGATGGTCTTTTTAAAAAACAAAAAGATTTTATTCATTCATGAGAGAGAAAGAGCATGGGTGCACAATGGAGCACGCAAGCAGGGGGAGGGGCCGGGGGGGGGGGATGTACAGGCAGGCTCCCTGCCCAGCTGGGAGCTCTACATGGGGCTTGATTTCAGGATATTGGGATCAGGACACAGCCAAAGGCAAATGCTTAATCAGCTGAGCCACCTAGGCACCCCATGGATGGTCTTTGCTTAAAAAGCCACCTGAAGAGAGACACCTGGGTAGTTCAGTGGTTGAGTATCTGCCTCCTGAGTCCAGGGGTCGAGTTCCCCATGAAGTCCCCCATCGAGTCCCATATCGAGTCCCCTATCAGGTTCCCTGTGAGGAGTCTGCTTCTCCCTCTATGTCTCTGTCATTCTCTATGTGTCTCTCATGAATGAATAAATGAAATCTTAAAAAAAAGGTACCCGAAGATTACAGCAACGTGAAACAACATGCATTCATTCGTATCATCCTTAAGAGAAGAAGCAAAATCAACATTATAGGTGACTATAGTGTTTTATTCATAAATTGATTTTTTTTTTTTTTGCCCACACTAAGCAGCCACGGGTAATTTTCTTCTACTGATTAATTAGTTACTTGAAATCAGCTCCATTAACAAGAGATTGCTTTTTTTCTTCATAAAATACATGTTGAATGTATGATGAGAACATCTGAGCAAAATAACCTAACAAAATTGTGTTAAAAATTGTAAATAATACTCTATTTAATGTGTCTTAGCAAGCTACTTCAAAGAACAGTAGTAAAACATCTTCTATTCTTTTTATCTCTAATTTCCATCCCCCACCAATAAAATCAAACTAGATTAAATGGAAAGCAAAACAGTTTATGTCATATACATATAGGCACATAGGCAGACACGCATGCACACACACATATACACGAACACATACAGAATCTGAACAATAAAGTACCTGCCAAGTTCCAGGGTTTCAACAGAACTGCTGCCAACGTTTCTGTCTTGCTGAGGTTTTATTTTATTCCTCTAAAACTTTTATCAGTAAATAATGTGCAGTCACCCAGCAATTTGATTAAGATGGTGCATTCAGAATAAAGTCGGTACCAGTTCTTTATGGTTAGTCATTCTAGGAGCTGATCCATTAAACTGACTAGGATTTGTGATGCAGTTTACAGTCAGACATTCACGTCTTCCCTCAAAAACTCAACACAACTAGAGATTTCGATAAGTTGTTTGCTTTTTATTTCCTTATTCATGAATATCTTCTGATTTTAGTCTTTTTCTATTTATAGAAATGCATACGCATAAATTCTTACATTTATTTATCTGGTATAATTATTCTGAAAGGCTCTGAATTCTTTATTTTTAAAATTAATTTCAAAATACAGGTAATCAAGGTGGCCTTGTTTTGAAAACTCTGATTTTTTTATCCAATGCATCATTGCAGAAATATTTTTTTTATTTATTTCTACTGAAAAGGATATTTGGAATATATTATAGATTATGCAAGTTAAAACTCTTCACCTTCAGAGATTTATTAATTAAAAGATAATACATTTCCAGTTGATTATCTTAAGCATTTGTTTGTCTAATTGGTTTTTAGATAAACTGTTCTTATTGAAAGCTACATTTTAATAGATGTTTTCTCCTTAAGCCGAAAACAGCTGTTCTCCAGACTATTTCCAGTGTAAAACTACTAAACATTGCATTTCCAAGCTGTGGGTTTGTGATGAGGATCCAGACTGTGCAGATGCATCAGATGAGGCCAACTGTGGTGAGTGTTTTGTGACCCTGAATGGTACCTATTGTATTTGTATCATCATCTGACATAGCCACAGTGAAAGGGATTTGAACACAATTCTAATGAAGCCAGGGTCTCCCATGAGAAAGTTTTGTCTCTGCGTTCACAGAGTTGTGTGACCTCAGATTAGCTATTTTATAAAAACAATCTCAGGTTAGCCATTTTTAACCAGAGAAGGATAAGGCAAAAGAATAATATTGCTGAAAATGACTCAAAACTATTTTGATGAAAAAGATGAATCTATAAGGTAGACTGAACTGTCTCTTCTTGTGGCAGAGCATGCACATGATATTAGTATTTAATGAACAGAAGCAATGAGACATTCATTATCTCAGTGTTGTTCACAGAGACAACAATTTTTTTACTTAAATACATGTGATTTTTCCATTTATTCAATGATTATTGGTCATTCATAAACATGGTAAAAAAAGAGAAAAGATAAAGTATCTGTTCTGTTTTAATAGATGACAATGATCACTTAAGTTAGCATTTGTTTCTGAAACATTGATCTTTTTACTTAAAATCAATACTTTTATTTACAAGAATTATTCCTTAATTAAAATTGTAGAAATGGAGAACATATTTATTTTGTTTAATGCATTTGATTCTATCTTGAAAATGTCAACGGGAAGACAGAAATGAAGAGTAGTTGTGATATGTAATTCATTTTATCAACATTTATTAAATACTAATAGAGGCATTTCGTAGGTAGACATACCAAACTTGGCATTGTTGGGGAAGCAAAAAATTATTTTATCTAGTAATTGATTAAGAAAAATAAAGATGGGGTGGCTCAGTGGCTCAGTCAGTTGTGTCTGACTCTTGATTTCAGCTCAGGTCACGATCTCAGAGTTGTGAGATCTAGTCCCATGTCTGGCTCTGCAGTGTGTGTGGAGCCTACATGGAATTCTCTGTCTCCATTTCCCTCTGCCTCTCCCCTCTTCGAAGAAGGAAGGAAGGGAGGGAGAGACGGAGGGAAGGAGTGAGAGAGGAAGGGAGAATGGGAGAGAGAAAGAGAGAAAGGGAGAAGAAAGAAAAGAAAAGAAAAAAAAAGAAAAAAAGAAAAGAAAAGAAAAGAAAGAAAAGAAAAGAAAAGAAAAGAAAAGAAAAGAAAAGAAAAGAAAAGAAAAGAAAGAAAAGAGAGAGAGAAAGAAAGAAAGAGAAAGAAAGAAGAAAGAGAGAGAGAAAGAAAGAAAGAGAAGAAAGAAAGAAAGAGAAAGAAAGAAAGAAAGAAAGAAAGAAAGAAAGAAAGAAAGAAAGAAAGAAAGAAAGAAAAGTTTATTCAAACTGAATATAGGACTTCCAGGCTTCATAGACAAAATTGTGTTAAATTAATCTGCTATATTCCACAGCGCTCTGAGTTAACTCTTCTGAGGAAAAAGGAAATAATGAAAAACCTTTATGTTCTCTGAAATTCCATTTATGCTGAAAAAATTCATGAGCTATAATGTGTAATAATTGATCATCATGTATCTTTAAGTGTTTTTGCTACTACCGTCTTCCATATAACTGTGCCTTCAGAAGATGTGACCAAAACAGCTGACCACAGTATCATGAAACCCCATTTACCATTTTATGAAATTGGTATTCATAATCAATTCACAAAGCCTCAAAGTACAGTCATCACTGATTTGTTCATAACTATTATTAAAGACTTTTGCAGACTAGTCTGTACTACTCGCAGGTTTGCTTTGTTGTCTCTAGCATTTTTTGTATACCAAAGAAAAATGGAATAATGATGTATATTAGCTAAATGAATACTTTTTCTGGAATATCTACAATTTGTTCTTCACTTAGATGTGCCTTAACTGTTGTTAATTACATTATTCAACCTGATAATTATCAATAATTATAATCACAGTAAATCCTAATATTTATTTAGTGTTTACCATATAGCCCAGGAAATTTGTCAAAGACTTTATAATCATTATTTCATATAATCTCTTTGCTGCCCCTATTTTATTGATGTAAATGAGTCCCAAGGAGACTGTGTGACTTATTGAAAATTCCACGGTTAGCAGGTGGTAGAACTGAGACTTCAATCAAGGGTTATTTCACACTAACACATCTATTCTGTGGACATAGCATAAAGCCACTTCATTCTTAAAAAAAAAAAAAAAAAGATTTTAAAAAATTATTTAAGAGAGAGCATATATGCAGTAGAGAAGGGAGAGGAACAAGCAGACTCTACTGAGTACAGACCATGGCTTGGGCTTTGATCCCAGGACCCCAAGATCATGGCCAGAGCTGAAACCAAGAGTCAGATACTGAATCAACTGAGCCACCCAGATGCCCCTAAAGCCAACTCATTCATTATGTGTTAAGGGAAAAATATTCAAATGTTTTCTGCTATAAAATTATATGGAATCATCCCAGTCATAGTCATTGTTATAAGTTCCAGAACAGTAAACACATACATACATACATACAGTAAGAGGAAGAAAAGAGGTGAGAAGGTTGCTATCTGATTTGCCTTAGACCCACTATAAAATTTTGTTTTGGACAGGCATTAATTTTTTTAATAAATTTTTTAAAAGATTTTATTTATTTATTTATTTATTTACTTACTTACTTACTTTCTTACTTACTTACTTATTTTCTATTTATTTAGAGCTCAAATGCTCCAGCTAGTGGAGAGGGAGTGGGAGAGAGAGAATCCCAAGCAGACTCTGAGTTAAGCCCCTCTCCAGAGATTTGGGTGGGTGGGGAGGGTGTGCTCTGAGGTCTCAGGACTCTGAGATCATGACCTAAGGCAAATAAATTAAGAGTAAGCCCTTAACAGAATGAGTCAACCAGACACCGCAATTTGAAAAACTTCTACATCATAATTTAGTACAACATTTCTAAACTCTATTCTCTTTTTAAAGATTTTATTTATTTATTTATGAAAGACACAGAAGGAGAGAGGCAGAGATATAGGCATAGGGAGAAGCAGGATCCCCACAGGAGCCTGATGTGGGACTCAATCCCAGGACTTGAGGATTACACCCCTAGCTGAAGGCAGAAGCTCAACTACTGAGCCACCCAGGCATCTCTCAGTCTTTATTCTTGATGGGCTAAAAGGTCACCTCCTTCCCCTCTCTTCTGACTTCAGTAAATGTAGAAGTGCCATATATTTTTGATAAGCTTGTTAACACCTTTGGCGGACAGTTCCTTCACCTTTGGATACTTCCATTGACTGGGAAAAAAACAAACAAAAACACTTATTAAAGATTAACCCTATCTAACTAAGGCTTTATTACTTGAATCTGAGTCATATGTGTCTTTGTGGAAACGGACCTTGCCTAGAATAGGAAGTAGATTTCACTATTTCTCCTGTCAAGTGTCCTCAGGGCCTAGCAAGATGTAGAGCAGATTTACATGAAGTGCTATTGAGTAACAGACCTGTTCTCTATCACAAAAACTCAATATGGAACTCATTTTCCTTGTAGTTGTCTTCTATACTTTCTCAGTCCACTTCTAAATCTATTTTTTTAATATTTTATTTATTTACTCATGAGAGACACAGAGAGAGAGAGAGACAGAGAGAGACAGAGACATAGGCAAGGGAGAAGCAGGCTCCCTGCGGGGAGCCTATTGTGGGACTGGATCCTGGGACTCCAGGATCACACCCTGGCCGAAGGCTGATGCTCAACCACTGAGCAACCCAGGGGTCCCAGTCCACTGCTAACTTCAGAGGCAGATTCTATTTTACTCTTGAAGGTCTCTTAGCTCGTACATTGTGTCTCAGCAGCAGTATATCTACAGTTTTAGATCTAATGGGTTTCTGTCGATTCTAAAGTTCTAACATTGTAAATTTTTCTACCTTGGCATATCCTAAATGAAACACTTCTTGTTGTTTTAAATTGAAAGAGTAATTGTCTCAGTAAAACCGAGACACTATGGAAAAGCCTAACAAAATAGAGCAGAATAACTTGGGAACAAACAAAATGCACATGAAGTACCGGGGATTCAAATACCTTTAATCTGTAAACATTTTAAAAATTATTTATTTTTTATATGTGTCAGAATACCGTTTATTAAATTCTGTTCAGTGTAATTCTTGAGGTCTTATGAGTACTTGCAGATTTAATAACTAATATTCAACACATGTAAAAACTTTATGCTAATCTAGAATTCAAGGAGGCCTTAGATCCACTCTAAATAGATGTAAATTAAATATGGTTTAGGAATCTTGCTCCAATAGTTTATTCTTGGTGAGAGTGGATACAAATTTTAAAATTAAATTACATATTTTCCCATCTTATTACACATAGTTTTTGAGATGGCTAAATTTATGGGTCTGTAAAAGCTGCATTTGGCACGTTTGGATTTAAATTCATAAATATTTTAAAAACATCTTTTAGCTGTACTTCTGTGTAAGTAAGGATTTAAATATATGCTTCCTTCGCATTTATGGCAAGACAGGTTCAGCGTTGTTTTGTAAATTGTCAATAGTTATTATAAAATTACTTCTTTTCTGCTTGAAAGTATTTATTCATTCTTTCCAATATGCCCAGAGAAAAATAAGCTTTATAAAATGTAGGTCTCTACCTTTTATTAAATTATAGGTGTTGACTATTCTCAAAAGGCTGTTCCACTACTTATTACAATATTGGACAAATACCAGATTTGAATGCCTGACCAAAATACATGCAATACCTCAATTGTAGTAGCTCCAGGATTTTCACTTCAGATTTTAATTTCGAACTTTCTTTACCTTCCGCCTGTCATTTTCTATTTTTTTTTTAGTGAAATGGCATTTTTATTGAAAAAGCATACTTATTACAGATTCTAGAAAATACCAAGAAACAGTTTAATTGAAGATCAAATTGTTATTGTGATTAGTTCCTGGTATCTATTTTGGAGGAGAAAATGCAGATTTGGGATTTGACAAATCTGTACTAGATTCATGCTTCTATTTTGTAATCAGAGTTGAAATTGTTCTATAATTTGACTCTTATAAGACGGTATCAGAATCCATGTCTTTCCATTATGTCCTGTCTCCCCAGGTTATGGTTTACAAGCTCTGTCCCCTACATGTCTATGTGACATTCTTTTGGTCAGTTGTTCCACCTGGGTCAACTTCCTACTCGCACCACAGCTCTCTGGAATCCACTTTCTGCTATATTGGTCTTTCCTGTGATCGTGTTCCCTGCTTTCTTCTCCGGCATCCCTCCACTGCATGTGGAATTCTTGACAATTCTTGGTTCAGCATCATTTGCTGCTTTTGAGCTGTCTTGGTTTATAACCTGCTACTTGGCTAATATTCTTAAAATAATGTGCTAGCTCTAATCATACTAGCTAGAGCTTAGGAGAGGAACTTGGGTTTCCTACAGCAGCTTTGTACTTCCTGCAGCCTGGTTTCCCAACGTGATACTGAACACACTCAAACTAAAAGACAGAAGTGATTGATGTGTGCTTTTATTTCCCCCCTAGATCTTTGATGAGGAGGTTTGAATTGGTCTACCTAATTTATACGAATATAAGAAACAGATGTTTTAAAGTTAAATCAAGTGTATGTTAAATTATAAAATACTTCTACCATACAGACTTGTACAGAAAGTTACACAGTAAGCAATGTACCATTTTTAATAGATTTTTGACATTTGGCCTAAGGTATCACTTTTAAAACATTCAGACCCCTTGATAACATATAAAGCCCACCTCTATCCTCTCCCCTTCCTTGCTTCTCCTCTTTTGAAGTGGCTGTGTTTCATTCACATGTTTTTTTTAACCTGTACTATATTTGTACGTATTCATCAATATATACATAATCATTAATAGTGTCTTAAAAGTTTACATAAATAGTATTGTCTTTCAATATTAAATTGAAGCTTGACATTTTCTAGTATTCCAGGGTATTAATGTGAATAACACATTTTCATACTGAAGGTTATTTTTACATGTTACGATTATTACATATTCATGGACAAATAAAGCACAAAACGTTTCATATAACCTGCACTACAGACACCATGAAGTCTCGGTTCTCTGCTCAGATGCTCTGATCATCAACATGCATGAAAGTTTATTCAAAGCTGTTGTGACAACATCCAGAGGCAGGAATCTGTTAACTGTTCAGTCAATATTAGGCTAAATTTCATGTACGATGGACGGCCTGGATTTTACTGAAGAGAGAAGCTCTGATATTGATGTTTGTAACTACATTAAAATCATTTCTGATATTTGAAGTTAGTTATTTTCAAAATATTTACTTACTTGTACCTACAATAGCATTTAGCAAATGTTAGTTCCCTGACTTCAAGACAATCCCTGGGGTAAAGTTCTGAGCTCCTTGTATACGCAGGAAAGGATGATGCACTGAATTCTGTATCTTGGAAAACAATTCACTTACATGCACTTAGTTAATATATCTGTTTAGTGTTTTTAATCAGTGTTTTCTGAATTTAAATATAGGTTACAAATGTATGTATTGTATTTTGATTAGCAAACAAATTAGGTGAACATCCTGGAGCACCTCTTCCTCCCTGTGTCCCTGTGGCTTTTGTGTGGGGGCAAGAGGAAGGTTTTGTTATTGAAGGAGGTTGCTGAGAGGCAGATTTTAAATTTTCTAACACATGGCATCATGATGTCTCAGATTTTTAGTGGGATTATATATCTTTATGTTAGCAGGTGGGAAGGAAAGAGGCCCTCCTTTCTCTGGGACCTGAGTGGTCTTGCTGCCACTCTACTGGGCCCTGTGCTGTGGAGTGCTGGCATCACCACCCACAGCTGTGGTGGAGGCTTGGCTATTTCTCTCCATGTCTCCATTTCTGGTGAGCTGCAAACTGATCCTAAGTTTCTGCTGTTACATGAAATTTCTTGAGCTAAGACATGCAGAGACACATGATCCTGAAAATCTCCAAGTCTTGTGAGGATCAGAAATACTGTCTCATGTTCATCTATCTAGCTACTACTCGCTCTTAATGTCACGGACTCACTCCTGAGTTTAACTGACTGTGTTATGTACCTGATATTAGATGTTTCTCCCAGGATGTTTGGCATCTTTTTGAGATTAAGTTGGGTCGAGGTCACGCTTATCTTCTCAGTAGTCTTGGCCTGTCCCATACCAATCTGGATATTGTTCCTATGTCTTGAGAGTGTATTTACAACTGTGTTCTCCACTTAACTTGTGTTTTTATTTCTCACAATCTCTCAGGATCCAGAATTGGGCATTCTACTTTATGTACCTAAAAGAAACTTCACCTACACAAATTTTATCATTGTTGAGGAGGCACTTGCCTACTCCACTCCTTACCCTGGCAAAATAGCTATGGAACAATTCAATTCATGAGGGAGAGAAATGAAAACCACATTGCTTTACTGTTTGAGAAAATATTTAATCTTACACAAATCTGACCCCAGATAATTAGTAAAATAACAGTTAACAACAATCTCATAGAATCACTGTCTTTTAGAATATATTTTAGACATATTACCTGATATGTGTTTGGAGTCTGTGTGATTTATACTCAATGTAATGCTAATACATTTTATTTTATTTTATAATCATGTAGCTCTATATCGCTACTTTAAAAACCAGTGTGGACATTTGTCATCATCTTTCTTTTTTAAATAGAAATTTTCTAAAAATTATTCAACTTCTGGTATATTTCTAAACTTTTAAAGTAGTTACCGTGAAAATAAATGTATTTTTTGGAAAAGTGTGGTTATCTGGAGAGCTTCTTTTCTGAGCAAAAGTACATTCAGTAGGATGTATTTTTATGCCAGTATTATATTATTATGTTTTATGGTAAATTTTTTGATGTATCATATGTTCTGCTTTCATCCATCTGTTTGTTTGTTTTGCAATATTCAATCTTTTCTCCTTTTTCTGTCAATGATATCTCTCTCTCCCTCTCTCTCTTTCTCTGTATGTGTATGAGAAAGACAAAGAAAGGAAAAATAATCTCTTTTGTACTGAAATATTTTGGTTCCTACGGAGCCCTCAAAGGAGCGCCTCTCTGTATGAATAGAACCAGTAAACTGCCGTCTAGTATTTATGTGAAGAAATGAATGACCTACATATGCATCCTTTAATAGTCTAAGTGGAACACATTTATTCTTTTTATAACTTGTGTTCAGTAACTTTCATGCATTGACTATCTCTCTACCAAAGTGATGTGTAATTATTTGGTGATGTTATTTTGTTTTGTTTTCTTTCTTAATAATAAGAGGAAATTGTGAGATTTAAATTTTATTCCATAAAGCTAAAAAGGAGCCCACACAATGAGTCAGGAGGCATGCCAAATATTCTAGATTCTAGATTGATCTGTAGTAAAAGGCATGAAAAGAAATAGGTTTTTGCCCAGTGAGGTTTATAATAGAGTTTGTAAAGGAAGGAACTACATATTCGTTTTAATAAGAACTGAGTTGGTGCACTCGATATTTTTTTAAAGGAAATGGAGTCAGTAATTTAACATTCTGTGATATTTTTGTTTGAGAAACTTCATCCTGTTATATTGCTCCCTTCATCCTTCACCAACTATATTTGATTCTCTAAAATTGCAAAATAAAATCACACACACACACACACACACACACACACACACACAAGCCTAGTTACAGATTTATAGTAGAAAGTGGGGAAAATAAGTATTAGATACTTTATAAAAAATACTTAAGGAATGTAGAACTTTAAAAAAGTATCCTTTTGTCTACCTTTAGAACAAAAATATTTGTTTTGGTTTATAAGATTCTGTTCAAGTATCCTTTGGGCTGGTGATTTTCTTAAAGAATATTGTTATCATTTTATTTTCAGGTTTTATTCAATGTGGCTTAGTACCATGTTTTTATAATTACACTATACATTAGTGAGGGAAAATAAATAGAATGAAGATTATGCTTTTCCTCAACACCAGTAGTATAGGTGATGCATCTATGTATAGAAACTATTATTGTTTATTACTTTAAGAAATACTGCTGATTGAGGTGCCTGGGTGGCTCACTCAGTTAAGCATCCAACTCTTGATTTCTTCTCAGGTCATAATCTCAGGGTCCTGAGATCAAGCCCCACATTGGGCTCTACTCTCAGTGTAGAGTCTGCTTGATATTCTCTCCCTCTTCTTCTGTCCCTTCTCCTGCTTGTGCTTTCTCAATCTATCAAATAAATTAATAAATAAAATCTTTAAAAAAAAAGAAAATGCCAATAGCTTCTTTCAACTGGTTAAAGGTCTAATCATCTTATTCAGATAACCTGTCTATGAAAATATGACGTGTTTATTCAAAGCAATTAGGTTGTCCTTAAGTTTCTGTTCAGTGTTCGTAAATTACGGTAAGAAACTCTGAAACATCTCATTCATGATCTTTTTTATTGCATGTCTAGTTAGTAGAATTTATTTAGAATATTTTTGAAGATTTTTAAGAATATATATTTCATTTACATAGTGCTATATATTATATATTAGAAAGGCTATAAAGTTTAAATATCTTAGTTTTGTGATATCTTAATTTCTGAGAATGGATTCAAAATACATAGATTTTTAAATTACTATTTAAAAAACAACAAATGTTATTTCATTTAGGAACATAATAGTTAATAAATATAAAATGACCAGGGGCACCTGGGTGGTTCAGTCTGTTAAGCTTCTGACTCTTGATTTCGGCTCTGGTCATGATCTCAGGGTCATGTCTTAGGGTCCTGAGATCAAGCCCCACATCAGGCTCTACATCCAGCAGGGAGTTTGCTTCTTTCCCTCCTCTGCCCCTCTCCCCACTCGTGCATGAGCTTTCTCTCTCTAAAATAAATAAACAAATAAATCTTTCAAAAATATATTTAAAGAATAAAATGACCAACCTTAGAAAAAATAAAACAGATTTGTGCTTATATGTTAAATTCAGCTTGAGGTTCCAAGTGGTATCAGATTTTGCTTGCAAAATGATTATCCATTTTCATCGTTAACATTTCAGGACATAATATATTAATGAGAGTAAAAGGCCTATTGTAGAGTTGTAATTGTACCATTTATTAGCTTTGTAATCTTTGTGGACAGACATTTAGACTATGATTCTAATAGTCCTAATCATGCTCTGATCAGTCTTACATTCAATGCCTAGACAAGTCTCTGGGCTGGGGTTTTCATGTCATTAAGGCACTATTTATATGTGGTTTCTGTTCAGTGTTCCTGTGGGAAATAATGGGAGAGGAGAGAGGTAATAGAGGAGTTAGTTTGAAATAATGAACTCTGTTACCTCTTGCTGGGTTATGGATGTCAGGACAAAAGTATTACTAAATGTTGTCGTCCTTTAAAATTTTAACCTTCTAATTAATATTTCCATTTCTCTAATCCAAATATATTGAGATGATAAAAATAATATAAACAAATTCTTCATAATGAGTTTTCTTTGACCTAAGAAGTTGCTTGAAAAGTATTATTTAAAAGCTTGAGAAATAGAGCAGATCTAACCTGTGACCTAGGGTTTCTTACCCTATAGATCATATTATCAATAGGCTTATTCTCTTCACAATTCTGTGTTCTAAGAACACAAAATTCCAGTATATACATGTTTCTTTTTTGATGCAGTTAGTTACAAGATTTTGGCTGGCATTTGAGAAAAAGCAGAAGAAATAAAAACTTATACTATCAATTGAGCTTCAAGTAAATCTAATATGACTTCAAAATCATGTTTTTAATTACTAGTATTTAGATTATGTGAATTATATATCTTTCTCAAACAATCAAGTCTCTATATTTAAGTTCATATATTAATATTTAATCTTGAACTCATAAAGTTACAGAATATTGGTATATATGCAATTGTATTTTAGCAGTAATACTTAGTATTATACTAAGTATAATAATATACTATTACTGTATTTTGTTATAAATGCTAAAATCAAATTTTAGGTAAGTGTGCGGTAATTTGTTTTAGTTCATTAAGATCAATTCTTCCAGAATTGAGTGTGTTAACTAATACTGAGTGGCAGACTAAATAAAAATTCTATATCAGAATGTTGGGAACTTATTTTTAAATGTTACAAAATATTTACCATAAAATTGTGATTAAGCAATTGAAAGAGTAATATCTAACCTGTTTCAACTTGTTGAAGACACTTCTAAAGTCTTAATCTAATTTTTTCTATCACCAAATAAACTATACTGGCAGAAATTTCCATTTTAAATTTATTTTTAAGATTGTATTTATTTATTTGAGAGAGAAAAAGAAACAGACTCCCTGTTGAGCAAGGAGCCCACCTAACTTGGAGCTTTATCCCAGGACCCTGAGATCATGACCTGAGCTGAAGGCAGATGGTTAACTGACTGAGCCACCAGGTGTTTCCAGGCAGAAATTTCTTATATGACTTATTATATATGGCTTGATAGCTCCCATTCCAAATATTATGTTATTATCTAATATGTTATTAGATTACATTTAAAAAAATCAAATATGAAGTCTGTTTATATTTAGTCTTCTGTGTAATTACCTTCTGAATCCTAAAAACAGAACATACTCAGAAAATTTAATGTATTAATGCCAATGAGTCTTATTTTATTATAAAAAAGATCATACAGCTATTTTAGTTAACTATTCCTGTGTAATGAGAAGTTAGATGTCTCTGATGGGTATTTCTATCTGTTTATAGAAATTCTCCATAGACAGTAGAATGTTATATTACTTTATAAATACCTATCCTAGAAGTTCTATGAATGAATCTAGAGTTTAGAATTAGCATACGCCCAGTCCCATGATGATTCCTGTTTCAAGAAGAGAATCCTTTGGAACAACTGCTCAGATCTTTATATATATATATATTTTTAAGATTTTATTTATTTATTCATGAGAGACACAGAGAGAGAGAGAGAGAGGCAGAGACACAGGCAGAGGGAGAAGCAGGCTCCATGCAGGGAACCCAACATGGGACTCGATCCCGGTTCTACAGGATCACACCCTGGGCTGAAGGTGGTGCTAAACCACTGAGCCACCTGGGCTGCCTCAACTGCTCAGATCTTTAGTATGTAATGGTTAAAACCACAATATTCTTGATATAAACATGCATTGAGCAGTACAAATCCCAGTGGCTAACTATCAGAGAGTCACAGAAATATAGGAAACAGTCTTCAGGAATCATAAAACATTTTATGGAATCAGAACTCTAACAGTTAATTCAGTTCCTTTTCAATAAAGGACATTTCACTGAGTCAGAGAGAAAAAAAATTGGGAATCATTCGCCTAAAATATAAACAAATATATACATATTTTTCTTTCAGAATTCATCATGTCCATTGCATAATGTCCTAATAAAAGTACTTGCATCTTAGATTTTAAAATATTTTATTTTATTATTTTAATTCCAGTATAGTTAACATATAGTGGTATATTAGTTTCAGGTGTACAACATAGTGGTTGAGTACTTCCATGTATTACCCAGTGGTCATCATTATAGGTGTGCTCCTTAATCCTCATCACATTTTCACCCATCCCCCCACCCACCTCCTCTCTGGTAACCATCTGTTCTCAACAGGTAAGAATTTATTTCTTGTTTTGTTTCTCTCGCTCTCATTCTCTCTCTTTCTTTCCTTTTCCCCTTGCTTATTTGTTTTGTTTCTTAAACTCCACATATGAGTGAAAAGATGTGGTGCTTGACTTGTTTCACTTAGCGTGTACTCTCTAGCTCCACCCATGTCATTACAAATAAGATTTCAATATTTTTTATGGCTGAATAATATTCCATTACACACACACACCATATCTTAAAATTTATTGGAAATATTTAACGGTTTGGTATCACTAAGACATATTGCCAATATATATGGTTGCTACCAATAGGAAATCTGAACATTATGCGTAAGGTTGAACTTGAAGAGGCTCTCATATCAACCTCTTATTCTTTGCAGAGGAAAGCTCAAATCCCTGGGTACAATTAGTTGATTGAACATACTTTAGGCACAGTTTGTATTATTCATTTTGTTTTTAATATTTTACTTATATAATTAAGCTTGGTTTTTGTATATATATAACATTCATATAGTTTAAAAATTAATAAACACCTATTAAATACGTTAAATAAGCCACCAGAGACTCAGGTAATTCAAAGAAGTCCAATAGGGATTAATAATAGTTTTAAAAGCTTATTATGTGTTAAGCATTATACTAAGCTTTACATGAATTATATCATTTAATCCTCACAACAATTTCATGCAAAACATACTATTATTATTTTTATTTTATAGGTAAGGATATAAGGCTCAGAACACATAAGTAATTTGTTTACCCAAGTTACACTTTAACTATTACTCAATTGAGCTTCCTTAACCTGCCCTAAATTTACAATAAGGCAAGGAATTGGGACACAGATACAAATAATCCCCAACAAATTGGAATGGTTAAAAGTCATCAGAAAGAATGCATACAAAGTTTTTTAAAGAAAATTATCATCACTAACAATAAGTAAGATAGAAGTGTTAATTTGAAAGCAATAAAAAACCAACTAAAAGTCAGTCTGCTTTTTATTATAATCTTTTTTAATGGCTACTCGAGGCAATGTCAGTGATAAAAACCCCCTCCCTAGAAGGACAAGCCATTGATCATGACTCCAAATGGAAATCTACTGGCCTTCCATAAAGGTAATAGAAAAAATAGGTACAATGAGAACAAGTGTCATTAAATTCTAATTTGACTCAATTCTAAGATGATATTGGCCTATCCAAATCTAGCTCTCTCTTTGTGAAAAAGAGAGGTCAGTGAGTGTCACAGAAGCCTTACCTTTTCATGAACAAAATTCATAATGAAGCAACTAGGTGGGAACAATGAAAGAGACTTGAATGGAGAAGTTTCTCACAGCCAGTATGAAACCGTACTATCTAATACCATGTTTATATATTCTTTGAGAAATCTGGTGCTTACCATCTATGTCATGCAGTCCACACCTTTGAAAACATTGTCTTCCTCTTGATTAACTGAATGAATAAATATGAGTAGTGTTTTATTTTTAGATCATGTCTTTACTTCTTCCTGCAGCTTTTCCAATAGCTACATATAAATTATGTTGTTGATATATTAGTGTATATATAGTTATATAATACAATATAGTATATACATATACTTACATATAAACTATAGTTTATTAATATATATCTTAAATTGGTTAAAATACAAGAGGCTATTGAGAAGAAAATAAATATTTATGCTAATATTACTTACTCTTAGTGCTTTCAAATACTTTTACTTTGCAGAAGTGAAGGTCATTAACACTGCTTTGTTCCGATTTTTTTTTTTTAATAACGAGAAAGCATTCTTTTTTTTTTTTTTTTCTAATTTTATGAAAGTTTGTAATTGACCACTGGGCATAAATTGTTCAAATTCTTTTTTGGAAGATACAGTTAAGTCTTGGCATGAAATGCTGTATTTGTTGGCATTGAAACAGTTGCACGAAATGAACATGTTAAAATCTCTAGTTTGGAATAGTTAAACCAAATGTAATTACGTGTGAGTCTATTGACTGAAAGTATGATTATCATCCAAGACTTAGCCATATGGGTTACGGGGGTGACAATGCCAACCTTAAATTCCAGAGCTTTTTTCATGCTGTTTGGTTTTCACAACTGGAATTTATGACTTCTTCATAATGCAAAATATCCATCCACTTGATTTCATTTCTTGGCTCAAAGCTTTGACTTAGTATTTTTCAGCGTCTTATTGACAGATGGAAAGTGTTCCCTAAGTATGTTGCTGAATTAACATGGAAGGCGCTTCTAAACCACAGTAAAGGATGGAGCTGAAAATGTCAATCCACTCAGTTCCATCTAAAGCCCATATATTGTTATAATGGAATCTTTGGATGGAAAAGGATCATTAGAGGTCCTGTGGTTAAAGTACCATCCTTAATCTAAACAAAAAAATAAAATGCTCCTTTATGTCTAGACAAAATCATTATACTATAAATTAAGCCTGCTTTTTTTCTTTTTATCCTTTCCAATAGAAATTTTGAATAACCCAACATTATCCTTTGTGTAAAAATTCCTTTGTTGAAGGACTCTCAAATTAAATTTCTCCACATCCTTCTTCAGGCCAAATAATTCCATTTTCTTTTATCTCTCTACATGGGCTCTGTTCTCTATTCTATTAATCAGCTGTTTATTTCTCCCCTGAAACCTTCCCACGTTGTGTGCTTTGTTATGATCTATGAAACACAATGCGGCATTTTTAAGTGCTGTGTATCTCCTGTTCCCCATTCTATATACCTGCTTTTGCATTCTAATATTGTATTTGATTAAAAGCAAATAAAAACCACAGCATTCACACGGTTGATCTGTGGCCCACTTATATGAACCCCTAATCTCTGGGATTTCATACATTCTACCAGATTTTCAATGTCATATATTTATGAACTACTTCCACGTTGTTGCTTTTTGAAAAGTTATAGTGAAGTCTACTGTGTCTCTTGCCAAATTATAAGTTCTAAGAGGGCTGGAACTATGTCTCTTCTAATTTCCTAATATATACCCAGTGCATAGTATAAAATCTGACACAAATAAATATTTGAAGAATGAGTAAAGAAAATAATTTTTTAAAAAGATTGTATTTATTTATTCATGAGAGACACACAGAGAGGCAGAGACACAGGCAAAGGGAGAAGCAGTCTTCATGCAGGGAGACTGACGCTGGACTCGATCCCTGGTCTCCAGGATCAGGCCCTGGGCCAAAGGCAGGAGCTCAACCGCTAAGCCACCCAGGCATCACTCTTTAAGTTTAAATGTATTTTATTGCATGTTTGTGTAAACACTGCTTTTCTCTCCTGATCAATTCAATAGTGTACACTTGATTTATATGCAAAATTGACTTAAATCATAAGGAAATTTTTATATATAACACCACTGCCATGTTCTATCAAATTTGTGGAATGAGATATATGTCTTAATCTCTAGGACGAAAAGTAGGCAATGGCAGCACGTTTGATAGTGTCATGGAAGGGCTCATATACTCTGGACAGCTAGGAGCAGAGCCCCATTCTTGATTTCAACATCTATTAATTGGGTAGGTTTCTTCAGGTCTCTATTATTTCCTCATTTCTGAATGGATTTAATAATTTGTCATTAGAAAGCTAATGAGAGGTTATAAAGAAATAAAGATATATAAGCACCTAATAGGTTTATAAGCACCTAGTTAGGGATAGAAGTACCTGATAGGTATGTAAGTACCTAGTAAGTATACGTACCATTAGGCTCTCAAAAATAATTTATCCCCTTCTTTACAGCACTTTTTTCCCAAATGTTTAGCAATGATATGAGTTAAAACACTCAATTAGGGGATCCCTGGGTGGCTCAGTGGTTTGGTACTTGCATACTTCAGCCCAGGGTGTGATCCTGGGGCCCCGGGATCGAGTCCCACCTCAGGGTCCCTGCTTCTCCCTCTGTCTGTGTCTCTGTCTCTCTGTGTGTCTCATGAATAAATAAAGTCTTAAAAAAATAGAACACCCAATTATTTATTCTGTAATGGAGACAGAAGGGAATAAATACAAGATTTAAATAAACAGTGTAAAATTTCATGACAGAATGAATTCTGTGAATTCTTTTCATTTCTTGTCAGGAAAGAGGAAAAAATAAAACATTAGAGTTAACAAAGAGTTTGTGATGTAACAGATTAATGGGAAATATGATAATAAATGTTGATGAGACTGTGGCTAGTATGAATCTTCTGATCTGTGTTATATCATTTCCACAACATGTTAGAATCACAATTCTGTTATGCACTACACCTCTCTGTGAGTTCTGTTTTTTCTCTGATTTATTAAAGCATAACTGGCAAACAATTAGCTGTATATATTTAAAATGTATGACCTGGGCAGCCCCAGTGGCTCAGCAGTTTAGCACCTGCCTTCAGCCCAGGGTGTGATCCTGGAGCCCTGGGATCGAGTCCCGTGTCAGGCTCCCAGCATGCAGCCTGTGTCTCCCTCTGCCTCTCTCTCTCTCTGTGTGTCTCTTATGAATAAATAAATAAAATCTTTAAAAAAAATAAAGTGTGCAACCTGATAAGTTTTAACAAGTGCATATGTCATGAGACCATCATTACAATTAAGATAATGAACATACTCATCACTCTTGGAAATTTGTTTTCCTTTGCAATTTCTCTCCATCTCTGCATGTCCATCCTGTAACCTAGCCTCCTCAGACAATCACTTATCTTTTTCAGTTACTATAGATTATTTATTTTTAAAAAGATTTAAAAATTTATTTTTTTAAAGATGTTACTTATTTACTTGAGAAAGAAAGAGCAAAACTGAGAGAGAACACCAGCAGGGGCAGTGGGAGAGAGAGAGAGAGAAGCAGACTCCCCACTGAGAGTGGAGTCTGATGCTGGGCTTGATCCCAGTGCCCTGAGGTCAGGACCTCAGCTGACGGCAGAAGCTTAACCGACTGAGCCACCCAGGCACCTTGGTTGTATGCACTTAGATAAATCTAGAGCCATACGGTACGCATATATTTTGTCTAACTTTTCCACTCAGCTTACTTAGAGACTGTCTGTGTTGATGGTGATATTAAACATTTATTCCTTTATATTGCTTGGAAGCATTCTACTGTATGGATATACCACAATATTTTGTCTTAATTTACCCATTGTGATCACTTAGGTTAACTCAGGTTTTAGACTATTAGAAATCAGGCCGCTATAAACATTCACATATTAGGCTTTATATGAACACATGCTCTTTCTTCTCTAGGAATTTAAGACTAGATCATATAAGTGTGTGCTTAACTTATGAAGAAAATACAGAACTCTTTTCCAAAGTGGATGTACCATTTCACATCCCGCTAGCAGTGTTGGGGAATTCCGGTTCCTCCACATTCTTACCAATACTTGATTGATACTTTTAAATTTTAGCCATTCTAATAGATGTGTAGTAGTATTTCATTATGGTTTTAATTTGCATTGTATTTATGACTAATGATATTGAACGTCATTTCACAGGCTCATTTGCTATCTATATCTTCCTTTATGAAGTTATCTACTTAAATCATATTCCCAATATTTTAATGGATGGCTTATTTTATATTATTGAATTTTACTATGGGTCCAAGTTATTTTTCACTTAAATATTTTGCAAATATTTTCATTCTCTTCTTCCCCTTATTTTGATTCAATTTGCCCTCCTTGATCTAGTTCATTGTGGAAGCCGAGGTCACTGATTTGAAACCTCTCTCCTTCTTTAATATAAATGTTTTATACAGATACTTTCATTGTCCAGGATTTGGTCTATTTTGACAAAGATTCCGTAAGCTTTTGAAAAGGAAATGTATTTTGCTGTTGTTGAGTGAAGTGCTCTATACATTACCTTAGATCAAGTTGGTTGATAGTGCTGTTTAAGTCTTCTCTATGCTTACTGATTTTTTGTTTACTTATTCTATCAGTTTTTTTTAGATGAGTATAAAAATTTCTATTATTGTGCATTTGTCTAATTCTCTTTCCAATTTTACCATTTTGGCTTCATGTATTTTGAAGTTTTGTTATTGGTAATTTAAACTGTTAGGTTTCTCTAAATAAACTGATCTATATGTCATCAGGAAATAACCTGTTTTATGCCTGGTAATACTCATGGCTTTGAAATCTACTTTGATATTTTATAGCCTCTCTAGGTTTCTCTGGTTTTACTATTAGCATGCTTTATCTCTCTCCATCCTTTCTCTTCTAATCCACTTGTGACTTTGTATTTAAAGTCTCTTTCTTACAGTTTGCATAGAATTGGGAGTACATACAGATGGAATTTTTCCAAGTTGATAATTTTGGTCTTTTTATTTTATTATTTTTTAAATATATTTTTTAAAATTTTATTTATTCATGAGAGAGAGAGAGAAAAAAAAGAAAGAGGCAGAGACACAAGCAGAGGGATAAGCAGGCTCCATGCAGGGAGCCCGACGTGGGACTCAATCCCAGGTCTCCAGGATCAGGCCCTGGGCTGAAGGCGGCGCTAAACCGCTGAGCCACCCGGGCTGTCCAATTTTAGTCTTTTTAATTGGAGTTTTAAGACCATTTACACATATGAATTTTTCTAATTTTGAGTCTTTTGTTTTGTTTTGTTTTTTACTATTCACTCCACACTGCATTCAGATTGCACAGTTTTTCCACTATTGTTCTTTTTTTCTGTTCTAGGATCCCACAATATATTCAATCATCATGTCTCTTTAACCTCCTTAATCTATGACAGTTTCTCAGTCTTCCTTTGTTTTCAGTGGCTTTGACAGTTTGAAGATTACTAGTGAGCTATTTTTGTAGAATGTCCCTCAATTTGGATATTTGTGAATTTTTAAGGATGCCTGTTTTATTGCACCCAGCTTGTCAAGGTGTCTGTGGTAAATGTGCTATCCAATTCAACTAGGGATTAGAAGGAAGTCTCTATCTTTGATTCTACTTTTAGATTCTACAAGCTGCCCAATATACTGCAAATACATTTCCTCTGCCCTTAAGTTTGCCAGGGTTGGTGTTCCTTCGTTCAATGAGCCCTGTGACTAATTCACAACCCATAATATATCTCCCTGTTACTCTTCCAAACTCCCATGATCTTTTCTGGCAATATCAAATTTATTAAATTCTTAACACATTGAGAGTCTTACAAAACTCCCTAACTTTCCCTGTTTGCATCATTTCCTGCTCTTACTCAAAAGCAGTGCTGAGACTGGAGGTAATTTTATTTCTTCCTGAGGATTGCTTTCTTTTACTTTCCAGTTTTATTGAAACATAATTGACATATAACATCTTATCAGCTTGGGATGTACAATGTAATGACCTGATGCATGTATACATTGTAAAATGACCACTAGAATAAGTTTAATTGTCCGCCACCTCAGTTACAAATTCCTTTCTTTCTTATTTATTATGATCTAATTATTTGCTTTCCGCTGGCACCATTTGTGCTTGCTTGCCTTTTTTTTTTTAAACTGTTTTTCATCTTTGTTGTTGTTATTGTTGTTGTTCACTGTCTCCCCTATGTCTGCTTGCCTTTTTATTTTGTTAGGTGCCAGATTTTTTTGTATTTCTCTAAATATTTCTGAGGTTTGTTTTGCAATGCTATTAAGTTATCTGAAAAAGTTTTACTCATTGAAATTTAGCTTTTAAGGTTTGCTTGAGGGACCAGAGCTGTGTTTTTTGTTTTTATTTTTCTCAGGACTAACTATTCACTACCAAGGCAATGTAATTATGATCATTCTATCCACTGTTCTGTGCATTGTAAGATTGTCCAGTCTGACTAGTGGGAAAGGGCCCTATTCTAGGTCCTGCTTGTGTTTCAGATACTGTTCCCTATAATCCTTTAGGTGGCTTTTTTGGTAGTTTCTGGAAGTTTCCTTATATATGTACCCTGATTGATTTTCTACTGTATATGCAGGGAAGGTCCTCCACAAATCTGTGGGGTTCGTGTTCTATGCAGCATTCTGTTCTCCATTAGTGCTCTGAGAACTGTGATGGTCTCAGAGACTCAGTCCATTCTTGTCAATTAATGCCGTCCACTGGACTTTGGCTAGCTTTCCCTTACTTGCAATGCATACTGGAAACTCTCTCATGACAGTAAGGCCTGACAATGTTAGGGCTCATCGCATCTCATTTGTTTCTTGTCTCTCATAGATCTCTGTTCTTTGCTGCCTGATGTCTCATATGTTGATAACCATTGTTTCATATATTTTATCTTTTGGGGGTTCTTTTCCTTTTGGGTTGTTTCAAGTGGGAGGGTAAATCTGACACCTGTTACTCAAATCAAACCATCTGTCTATTTCAATATGAAGACCTACTTTTTGATAAACATTCAATACTTTGCTTTATTTACCCTCCCCTGACTTCTCTACTCCAATGTCTCATTAGTTATAATCTACAATTTTAATCAGATTTTCTTTCCCCAGGGCTTTACCACCTTGTTAAGATTTAGTTCAATTACAACCACTTATATAGGGAAGTAGGCATCAGTGATAATTTTGGAATTACAGAGACATTGCATAGTCTGAAAGGAAATAATTCTTAACACATCATGACTTTATTCCAATAGAACTTTTTATTTATTTATTTATTTATTTATTTATTTATTTATAATGTTAATTTTTTAAAAGATTTTATTTATTTATTCATGATAGACAGAGAGACAGAGAGAGGAAGAGACACAAGCAGAGGGAGAAGCAGGCTCCATGCCGGGAGCCCGACATGGGACTTGATTCCGGGATGTCCAGGATTGCGCTATGGGCCAAAGGCAGGCGCCAAACTGCTGAGCCATCCAGGGATCTCTCCCATAGAACTTTAATAGCACCTTGTTATTATGGTCTACAAGGAGTACACATTTTGTTCATCAGGTTTGGGTACTTAGAGAGCAGGTATTTTAAGCTCTTGCATTGCAGTCCTCATTGGAGTAATATACATGTAGCTGGGGAGTTTTCAAAGATAATTCTGGAACTATTTAGAAGGAAAAGTATAGAGGAGGAGCTGACTACAGCACTCACTGGATATTCCCTGGGGTGATGACTTTTCTAAGCATGTGCCAACCATGATCCTAGCTATACTCGGGTGAAGTTATAAAGCTTGTCATTGAAGCTACATCACCAGTGACTTGAACACTTTCTCCTTTCATGTTATTTTTGAGGATGGCCATTCTATACTCTTTGCCCCATATTTAGTGCCAGAAATGTCTCTCAGTAGCAGTGATATGAAATAACAGTGAGTTGCTAAGCATGTCTATATTTTATACTCACTTGGCCCACTTGCAAGGTCAGGTTGTGATGAGTCATTTCAAAATCTAGAGATTTATCTATACGAGGAAGATACTAAGAGTAGTGATTCTCTACACAAAAGGAGACAAATCAGCCCTGGTGCAAATGTGTCACATAGGAGTCCATAGCCTATTTTGGGCAAATGAATCAGTGTCTATGGCCAGGGGCCACCAGCCAAACTTGAATTTGCAACTACTGTAACTGCATCAAGGCCTGCTACAGTAATTCATTGTCTCCATAAAGCTGCTGCCTCCATCCCTCCAAGCCTTGGAGAGAGTATGGTAAAATACAAGAGAGTCACAAATAAGTGGGGCCAGAATTGGAGGGAATCTGGCCATAGACAGGATCTCAGTTTCTGTTCAGGACCCAGGCCAGCCTTTAGGAAAGAAAGCAGAGAACCTGTGGTAAGAAGGGTATGGAAGCGTCCCCCTTCTCTTCCCCTGTGAGTTCATCCCTTTTCCCCACAAGCATTGCCTTACCCAGGGCATTTTAATGCCACTGCTATATGCAGTTGACTTTTTGAAAATGCTGGTTATTTAAACTGACAAGATATGAACAATAAGGATAATATATATTTTTTAATTTTAATTTTATTATGTAAGACCCTGGGCCAGGAATTTAGTTGTGGAAATAAAAGAGGAAGCTGAAACTTAATCAGTATGATTTAATTGTCTTTAGGGATAAAAGCAAAATATTCCAAATCTTGAATACCAAAGTAATGTGTGTTTCCATAATTAATAATGAAAGAAAGATGGGCATTGGAGAATACTTCAGGAAAAAATACGAGCTATCTTTTTATGGGATTAAAAAACTTACTCGACTTAAATCCCATTAGAAATGGGATTTTCTTTTTATCAATAAACAGAGGAGAGCCTTGCAAACTTTCTGCAAAAGATCAACTTAATTATGCGCCAAGATCTCCTGCTGAGGTGGAGATGATATTTTGCTTAACGTGGAACAAATATTTCTGCAAATGACACCATAACTAGCATGGTCCCTGGTATGTGAATATCTGCTAACTGAATACAAATAGTTTTAAGAAATGTCATTTCCCCATAAAAAATATTTCTTAATGGTGCATACAATTTTATTTTAAAATAGCAAGTGCCTTCATATTTAGGTGCTTTTAGTTTAGAGTAAAAATTAATACCTTTGCCTCTCTAGTCACATGTCAGTTACGGAGAGGTAAACTTGTTGAACTAATGCCTTCTTAGGTGTTACTTTTAGCAGGCAACAACAAAGATTCACAGTGACAGATTTCCTATTGAAAACCTCAGTTCAGATCTGTCTGTAAAGGGATTTTTCTCTAAAGCAAACATTCTTAAACATTGACCAGAGAAAGGAAAACCAGTGTTAATATATCTGGAATATATAAGAAATTTAAGACTGAAGATAAAGGATTAAGATGGCTTTACTTTCTCCTTAGCCCTCCAAATATAACCTTGGGGATGTCAACGCAATATTTAAGATCCAATATGATAGAATGTTTGAGTTTGTGAGTGCAAATGCATTACATTTATTTTTCTTTAAAGCTAAAATGATGCAACCAAGATACCATCATTATACTTTCTGCCAATATTACCTAATTTAATTTTTACTTTTTTATTTTTATTTTTTCACATTTTTATTTAAATTCTATTAATATATAGTGTAATATTGGTTTCAAGGGTAGAACTTAGTGATTCACCACTTACATATAACAGTGTTCAATACAAGTGCTCTGAGCTTCTTTAAAACCCGTTTTTATTACAGTTTTCCCCATATATAGTATATATTAAAAGACTCGTACTTCCTAATATTCTGTTAAATGTTTGTACTCCCTTAAAATATAAGATTACATATTTTTCAGATTTTATTCTGCCATTGTTCTATATCATAAGCATGCTTCATAAAACCTTTTGAAAATCATCTAGTTAATTAAATTTTAAAAACATAAAATGATGAGAAATCAGCAGAATACTCATCTGGATAATTATGGAGATACCATGCTAGTAGCAGCCGTGCTATATTAAGCATATAAACCTCCATAAACATCAGTTTTCTTTGATGTAAAGTGAACAATATCCATCATAAGATTATTAAAAGGATTAAGCAAAATTATCTTTTCAAAATGAGTTACATTATATGATACATGATGACTGCTCTGAAAATTAAATTTCTTCTCCTGAGAATAAATCTGTTCTCTGACACTGAGTCAATAGAGTGCTCATGCTAACTTAGAAGTAGGGCGAAGGATACTATTTTCATCTAATATATTTAGATTAGATTTGGCATTTTTACTTGCATTTGGATACATATTTTCCACAATGTACTCTATCTTATTCATTTGCATTTGTGTATCTGTTTCCTTTTTCTTGGATGAGCAATAGCCCATTTGAGGGCACCCAATGAGAGGGTTCTGTATAAAAATATTTTAAATCTGGAACATTGTGAGTTGACTCAGAAGTTAGCTATAACCAATGCAATTAGATTTGTAAAACGAAGAAAGCTTGAGAAACTTTTTTTGATTTTGATTTTTTAGATTTTGTTTTTTCTTCATTTATTTGGCAGAGATGGAGTGCACATGCACACGAGCACAAGTGCAGAAACAGGGGGAGCAGCAGGCAGAGGGAGAAGCAGGCTCCCCACTGAGCAGGAAGTCCGATGTGAGGCTTGATCCCAGGACCCCAGGATCCAACGAAGATGCTTAAGTGGCTGAGCCACTCAGGAGCCCCCCCACACCCCCTGCCCTGAGAAACTTATAAAGTTAAATTTTTTCCAAAAGGGGGAAAAGCATAGAATTATGATGATTGGCTGGGAGTGGGCTCTGGAGCTCCTCCAGGGGTGCCGGGCACCCATCTGCCCGCTCCACCCTGTTTCCTGGCTGGCTCAGCCCAATAAAACGGTGTTACCACCCACCTAAAAAAAAAAAAAAAAAAAAAAAAAGATTTATGATGATTATGCATTTTGTCATCTCTTCTATTGTGGTGACAATTTTGATGACCTTTTTCATAGCCATTGTCTAGTTGAATGTTTATATCACCAAGATCTATTCTTAATATGCAGTGAAGAATTATTGCTACACTCCAAATTATTTCCAAAAACCAGAACCTTGATATGTGTTCTAATCATGGTCAACAGACCAATTTGAGAAATGACAACAAAGCTTTTCTTGACCTTTCCTTTAGTAATTTGTCATTCATTTGTTTGAGACACACAAAATATAAAAATTATATCACTTTATATAATACTTATTACATCCATGTAAAGATGATATAAAGCAGTCTCAATAAAGTTAAGCATCTGAGTGGCTTAGACAGTTGCTGGGTGGCTCAGTCAGTTAAGCATCTGCCTTCAGCTCAGGTCATCATGATCCCAGGTCATCATGATCCCAGAGTCCTGGGATTGAGCCCTACCTCAAGCCCTACCACCTGCCCCCCTTGTGTGTCTATCACTCTCTGTTCCCCACCTGCTCATCTCTCTCTCCAATAAATAAATAAATAAATAAATAAATTAAATCTTAAAAAAAGAAAAAAAAAACATAACCATTTTCTCTCAAGTCTCAAAAAGAATACTGTTCTCTTCAGTGCGAAAGTGCTGATATATTTAATCTCATGTATATCATGCATTTTGTTGTTTCCTTTTGTATTTATTAAATCCATTCTCTATCCCTCCCTCACCCCAGATTGGTGAGAATACCTGCCTCATAATCTCATCATGACATTTTCTCCCAGATTTGTGTCATCTGCAAGTTTGTCAACAGTGCATATTATATCTTTATGTAATTTATTAATAAGATGTTTAATAAGGTTGTGTCAAGGATGGAGTTTGTTGGCATGCTATCAGAATAATCCCTCCAAGTTGCCATCAAATATTATTTCTTGGGGCTAATTTTTCAGCAGTTTAGAATTAACCTTAAATCATTATTTGAAATAAATTCACCAAAAAAATTTAAAAAATAAAATAAAAAAATAAAAATAAATAAAAATAAATAAATAAAAAATAAAAAGAAATTAAATAAATTCACCCACTTCTCAAAGATGTGAGTGACTTTTGGTTTCAAGACACAGAATTCCCCACACTGTTATACTGAGATGTTCTAGTGTGATTCCTTTTGTTGTCATATCCATTTCTCTCTATAACATATTTGGTTTTCCACTTTGCCTGGGCACTTTTCTTTATTCTTGACTTTAAGGCTAGATCAAATTCTAAGTCTTATGTTCAATATTCTTTGTAAACTTTGTGAAATACATTCATTCACTGCTAAAGATCCAACTTTGAGCTCTCCTTGGCTTATTTCTGTTTTCTTACACAAGAGAAACATGTCAGTGTCCTGGAAAAGAAAGTTTGAAGTTTGGAACTGGATGGAACACTTAATTCATATCATAAGACTCTGACTTCACAGTAGTGCCTTAAATATTAAGAATAGAATAATTAAATAAAACCACAGGTACTATCAGGGGAATGTCTCTAATTCATGTGTCTGTCTATGAGTATGTGCTTGTATGTGTATTTTACTCTTGAAAGTATTCAGGGAAAGTTGTCATAAAATAATCATTCCTGACGTATAATAAGCATACATAAACAAGAAATGATTTACATATTGCATGGGATAATTATTTATTTTAAATATGTAACTAAAATATATAAACCAGCATATCAGATCATGAAATCAAGAATCTTTTGGTTCATAATGAAGCTAAATTTTAAAAGTTAAGCAGTATAAAGAAAAATACTAAATAAATACTGGTAGAGGCGACATTACCAAATAGCAAATTTGGGTGAGTGAAATGGGATATATCACTCTAGTGAAGTAGGCCAGGCACTGGTTCAGTGGGTTCTGTGGGTTCAGTGGGTTCCTTCCACTTCCCTTTTTATTTAGTAGCTATTCCCAGTCAGAAGAGTCACCCTGGCCTTGTAACAACACTTCCAACCAACTTTCACTATGGATATTAATTTTATTAATTTGATAATATATCCCATATATCATGTCTTAATGTGCCAATTATTTTCTTTCTTATACCCAGTAGACCATGATGTGAAGGACAATTCTGTTTCTTCATTGTTTATAGTGAAACATTTAGAAGTTGAAAGAATATTTGAGTGAGCTAAATTAATGCAAATTTAATGATGATTTATATTATCCATTGAGATACTTTGCTTTCTGCATGCGTCTAATGGCTGTATTAAAATGTGAATTTTATTGGCACCTTTATTTAAATTCTCATATTACATTCAGCTCAAGCACTGGTTTTTAAAATTTCTTTCATAGCCTGCTGTCTCTCTGATAAATATGGTTCTACAGCAGATGCAGTATTATTATAGGAGGCAAACAGGCTTATTAAAAGGTGAATAAAGACATCTAACAGGGAAGTGCAATACTAAGGTTTTTAAAGATGTTTGGGAGTAAAGCCAAGCAAACCATCATGTACTGTAAGCAGAATCTTAAAAAAAAAAAAAAAAAAAAAATCAATACCTTGCTGACTAGGCAGCCAATGAGGAAATGGTTAAGATAAAGGCTAATGTGATCATTTATTGATATGTAGCACCTACTTGAACTGTAAGTCAAGTAAGGGGGATGTTCTGTATTGAGAGAGTGAGATTGCCTTTTTAAAAAAGTGAACTCGCTTGTTTCCCTCAAAGTGTAAAGTGTGCCAGATTATGAGGAACAACAACAACAACAATACATAGTTCAGGAATAATATATCTTGTCACTGAAGGCTTTGTGATACTGTCCATATTTATCTCTGAGTATAAATTTATAATTATTATATGAATATATTTTTACAAACCCTCTATGTAGACCTACTACAACTTTAGGGTTTTATGGTGAAGACAGCTATGTTCTCCTGGAACTACCTTTAACATAAAACTTCTGACATGTATACAATTTTAGTCAGCTCTCAGAGTCCATAGATTTGACATCTTGGTATAAAATGGCGAAAGAAAGAAGCAATGAAGAACTATGTTTTGGGGAATTATTTGTGTTCCAGCTGCAGAATAGTTTATAGATATTGGATCAGATGGTATGGATTCAAGTCCTGGATCCAGATTTTAAGAGCTGTGAGCTTTGAGACAAGTAATTTACTGTAACCTTAGTTTTAGTATCCTCAGCTATTCAATATCCTTTCCTTGTTGAGCTGCTAGGAGGATTCTGTGAGTCAGGCTTAGCCTTAAAACTCACATAGAGAAAACACTCAATAAATATAAGTTGCAATTAGTGTCTTCAAATCAATACTTAAAAGTCTAACCTGGAATCTAAAAATACTAATGCCAATTCTAAAGGATGGCCCATAATATTTACTTGTGAATCTCTTCAGATATACAAATCCATGTTTTAAAAGATAAGATACAATTCTAGTTGAAATGATAGAACTATTTGTTACTTTTAGGCAAAAATTCTAGTCAAGAAATCAAATTACTGACCTGTAATTGATATATCTTGTTATTAGACATATTTTATGTTGTTTAAGGTTCTCAATATTCTTTCAAAATTGAGTTTGGCCTGCTATTACCTATTGTATATTTTATCAGTGTATGCCATCCTGCTACCTTTGTAGATAAGAATAAACACCAAAACTAAGAAAAAGGTAATTATCTAGAATATGTACAAGCCAAAGAATTCATCATGGCAATTTCAACGTCTGGGTTAATGTATTGCTGCAATCATCGAGCAATCTTTCAAATGTTCATCTTCCTTTTAGCATAAATCTAAAAAAGTATGTGGAATGCATTTGTCAGAAAAGAAAGAGATCAAATTTATATGCTCTCTTTCAAGGAGGAGAAATAGCAAGAGAAGTTCCACACAAAGCCTTATCTGATGTGAGTGCCCTTCCTCGAAATGGATAGGCTTCCTGACCTCTCTTACCACTCTTTACCTTCTTTGTCTCCTTAGTTATCTCATCTCCCTTCTGTTCCTTGCACACTACAGGCCTGCTTATTCTTCAAGTCCTGTCTCTACTTTGAATGTCCTTTCTCCAAGATAATGCAATGTCTCAATCATTTTCTCTCTGTTAGTCTTCAAGGTCACTCTCTTCATACAGGATTTTCAAACTCTTGTTTGAAATTCCTCCTTCACACATATTCCCTATTTCCTTCTCCTCTTTATTTCTAATGATAGCACTTATTACCCTCTGATAAACTATTTTTTATTCTTTTATTTACTTTTTTTTTCTTTTATTCAGTCTATTGGATCCATTGCCCATTAGTCTCTTAAATGGCCATTAGTACATGAACTCAATGAGCATAAGGATTTATGTCTGTTCCCTTTATTCGTATAAACCCAATAAGCTCAGAACATTGCCTAGAACATTATAGGCATTAATGCATATTTGTTGAATAAATGAATACATAAATCCTTTCTTAAGTTAGATTTTCCCATAATTAGAGCTTATACTCAATTTTTTATGAGATTTGAGTACACATGGTTTATTAGGGAGATGATTCCAGACACCATTAGTAGGTGGGTGAGGAAGTTAACCAAACTAATGAAGGAAAAAGAGAAGGTACATTATTGAGCAGCTTACTGTAGGAATGAGATCCATTCTACCAAGAAATTCTATGAGACAGTGTAGAATATTCAGAGTAATCCCAAACAAAGGAGACAGCTGTGGTATTTATTCATACCAATTCTTATCAGTTATTGCTTTACATTTGCTTCTAGGAAGATAGGTGCATTATCTCCCTGAAAAGCATTTCCAGAGTGGAGCCAAGCAGTCATAAGTGCTTACAGTTCGAAGTCATTGGCTTAGGCACGGTCGATACCAAGGATTGTAGAAGGGCACTGATGTCATATACTTTAAATCCATATTCCAGAAAAAGACTTCATCACTTGGGGATGCAAGAATCTAAGGACATCACTCTAATTGAGAGACCCTGAACAGCACAATAGGTTGTTTTTCTTATGCACTCATCATCAATTTCCAATCAATCCCTTGTATTCAGCTGATATCAGATTTCAAAATGCATTAGATTCACTTAAAAGGCAAAAAGTTGGCAAAAGAGAGTCTTTAAAACTGAGTATGGGAAAAACAAGAGCCCATCCTACCATGTACCCACATAATTAGATCATAATCTAAGACTCACAAGTGTTGGTCACCATCATCTAGCACAATTATTTCCACTTCTTGTTATCCTCTTTCAATAATTTTTTTATTGAATGCCATTTGGTCCTTAAACATATGTTGATGCATATAAAAATGTTTGAATGTGTGTGTATACATACATACGTACATGTATATATGTATATGTGTCTTGACCTTAACTTTTCAAAGTATTAAGTCATTAAATTTTAGATCAAATGTAAACCTCCAAAGAAGTGTTAGAAAGAAAAAAATTAAGTATTTGATTTGTTACTCAGTTAAATTTATTTATTTATTTTTAAAATATTTTATTTATTTATACAAGAGAGAGAGAGAAGCAGAGACACAGGCAGAGGGAGAAGCAGGCTCCATGCAGGGAGCCTGATATGGGACTTGATCCCGGGACTCCAGGATCATGCCCTGAGCCAATGGCAGGTGCTAAACCGCTGAGCCACCCAGGGATCCCTCAGTTAAATTAACACATTTTTGACTCTAGCCTTTTTATCTGAGTCCATTATATACTTTCCAAAGCATATTGGTTAGATAAATGTTTTAGAGCAATTGCTCAAAAACAAGGAAATTTCTTTAAAAATAGCTAACACAGCCCCTAATGTTCCTCCATACACAATACCACAACAAAGATATTCCATTCATTATAATTGGTAGTTGGAAATATTCTTCCGCAGAGATGAGTCTAGTAACAAAATAATAACAAGGAAAAAGCTTTCTTCAGTTTTGGTATCAATTCTCCGAGGTTTCAAATGGACACACAGTTTAATATTCAATGACAAACATAACCACAGAAAAATCCTAATTTTTGTCAGAACTGACCTATAGCTAGCTTTCTCTTATACTCTCTCTTTTTCTAAGGTAAGTATGCACACATGCAAGCATGCCCACGCACGTGTGTGCACACACACGTGTTGTATGAGTGGTTTCAGAGATAAATAGCAGTATCCTTTGTATGCATTTATAACTGTATCCACATACTACCTGAGGGGGTGTGTGTGTATGCATGTATCCTTTTGACTTGGTTTTATGAGACAGATACCTCTCACCTCACCCTACATATTTATTTAGTGATGCATATCTAATTGTATGTTTGTAAGTAAATGAAATATTCTCTCAGTTGCCCTCTTTCTTGATCTCCCACCTGAATCTATAATACCAAAAGAGGTTTGCTAACTATGTTACACAAAAAAGTAGTTTGTTTTTATGTTCATAATTACTGACTGATATAATCACAAAACTCTAATCGTGAATGAGACATTTATAGATACATTATATGGGAGAAAGAACATCAAACAGAAAGAATATGTCACTTTGTTAAGTAACCAACATACATGTCACATTCAATCTAAGAATGCTAGTTCCTGTACAAGGAACTATTAGAATGTATACTAGGGACAAGATAAAAATATAAAGATTATAAAGTGTAAAATGACGTGACTATCACTAACAAAGGCTCTTTTGAAACATGTATCCACATATATAACCGTAAAAGTGTTTTTGTTGCAAATATTATCCTTTTTCAAATTGGAAAAAAAAAATAAAACATGGAATGCCAAACTCTAGAGAACTATTTAGTTAAGCTAAGTAGTTCCTACTACACTATATCCACAAGATAAATATTATACAGCTGTAGAAGTGGCATTTATAAGAATTTTTAATGACTTAGAGAAATTATTTCTATGTAATTTTTAGTGAAATATACAGTATACAATATTTTATTTATTTTCGTAGTCAGAAAAACATACAGAGTTTATGTTCTGTGGCTATGAGCTATTTGTTTCTATTTCTCTGTGTTAAAGTCTTACATTTCCATAGAGAAGTATGGTATGAGTCACTTATATAATTAAGAAAAATATTATTTCCCAAGAAATAAGAATGATACAAGCTAAAAATATTTTATAGATCTGATAATTAAACATATATGCAGATAATAAAGCACAGTTTTTTTTAAAAGACCTCAGGTGTCTCATAACCTTTCAAATTGGGAATGTGATTTCCCACAGGATTTAGGTGTCCTATGTGACTCTAATACTTACGTGTGACTTTGAGCAAGTTACCAATACGTGGTCTATTGCTTATAAAATAAATAGGATGCCTCATAAAGTTACAGTAAAATCATCTATTCGCTTAAAATAATAGCATTATAAGGCCAAAAGCAGTGTCTGCCACATGGCAGCCTTTTAAATAAATACCTTTTTTTCCTCCTAAATTCACATTTCTCATTGATGATAAAGTTGATATTGCAATCTGCATCTACTGTTTTTATTTATTATTTGCTTATTTTACATACTATTTTCTAATTTATTTACTATTATTACTATTTAAATAACAAGTTACTTAATTATTACTATTACTTAATGATCACTAGTAACTCTTCATTAAGCCAGGTGTTCATTTCAGTACAATGTATTTCACTTTAATTCTTAGCCTTCAGGAAATTGAAGTCGAAGGAAGATAAATAATGACTTTATTTATTTATTCACGAGAGAGAGAGACACACACACACACACACAGAGGCAGAGACACAGGCAGAGGGAGAAGCAGGCTCCATGCAGGAAGCCTGACGATCAGTCCCTGGAGTCAAAGGCAGAGGCTCAATTGCTGAGCCACCCAGGCATCCCAAATAATGACTTAAAATTGTGTCATGGAACTGGAGGGTATTATGCTGAGTGAAATAAGTCAATCGGAGAAGGACAAACATTATATGGTCTGATTCATTTGGGGAATATAAATGATAGTGAAAGGGAGTAGAAGGGAAGGGAGAAGGAATGGGTGAGAAATATTAGAAAGGGAGACAGAACATAAAGACTCCTAACTCTGGGAAACGAACTAGGGGTGGTGGAAGGGGAGGAGGGCGGGGGGGGGGTGTGAATGGGTGACGGGCACTGAGGGGGGCACTTGATGGGATGAGCACTGGGTGTTATTCTGTATGTTGGCAAATTGAACACCAATAAAAAATAAATTTATTATTAAAAAAATAAATTGCAGCATGAGTAGGAGCCAGAATTAGGATTCAAATCACATTCTCACTTCAGTGCCCAGGTTCTTTTCACTCTGCCTCACTATCTTCCACCAAATCAGAGTCTGATGTTCATCCAAAAACGTAAAGTGGTTTGAACAATTGTCTGGTGACTCTGATTTAAGAGGGTCAGACCAACTAGACGGATGCAATCCAAGGCATATTTACAAATATTTTGGTAGACTCACTTTTTATTTGCCTCAAGTTGCCTTTCCTTTGCTTTTAAAATAAAACAGAATCAATATTTAGAAAAAGGAAGAAGCTTTTTTTTCTGTCAGCTAGATGAGGAAGCACTAGTAGAATTGCTAGCACATGACTACCAGAATCTGTAATGCAGAGTCAAGAATGACTCTGCGCTACCTACATCTTCGTATTATGGAGATCTGGGTTCCTCTTCAACCGAGGTTCACAAATGCAAATTTGTTTGTACAATATTACCATTCAAGCTGTCAAGGCAACAGGCTGTTGCAAAGAGAATGATAAATGGAATAGAAGGGGTTTGGCAGATGATGTACAGTGTGTTGGCAAAGATGAAAAAATAACTACTTCACCCCAGTTCACAGCCATAAAGTTACAAGACAAATTTCTAAATAAGAAAAAAAAAATCACAAATTCTTGTCAAGTGCAATATATGGCATTACAGGATGTAATATGACACTTTCTAAAACTGCATAATGTGAATTCAAAAAATTTCCACTGAAAATTGTATTACATTGACATGCAATTTATAAAATGTCATTATTGGAGCTTCCAGAGAGCTAACTTATTATAGATTCACCTCTTTATAAAGAAAATATGTCATTGGTAGTTTGTTTTACTTTATAAGCCTTTCTCTTCTCTACCTAGAAGAATAATGTAAAAGTTAAAAAATAAATAAAAAATTCAACAGTGAGACAGAAGTAGTAGGATCCCACTGGGACAAGCCACAGCTGGCATTGTTATTCTCAACCACTGGTGCATCCACATATTCTTTCCACTTCTCCTAGAAGAACAGGCTGTGCATGTAAGTGTTCATTGAGGAATATTACCCTGATTGATGAGAAGTAACATGAAATTAATTTTCAGATCCACCAAACACTTCACAATGCAAGGCAACCTGCAGCTTTCCAGATAATCAATATCACTAGAGGCTGTAATAGCATATGTCACATAGAGAATATGCTTTTAAAAAAAAAAAAAAGTGTTCGTACCATCTCCTATCTTCATGGAAGCCTGGATTTGCAAATTACTTTTAAATAGAGACTAATTCTGAGGCTTCTCCTGGAAAGAGATTGCATTTCCCAGGTAATTATAAACCGATGAAATAGCCTAGGAATTATGTAAATCAGCACATACAGATAAGAACATTAATAGAAGTCCCTCTTATTTTTAAGCAATAAAATAATGTTTGCATTAGGATTCTTGTCTGTAAATGACAGAAACCCTGTGCAAACCAGTGGCAAAATAAATTTTACCAAGGAATGGATGGAGTTGACTTCAGGAACAATAGGGATGCAGGTATTTATGTAGAGTCATCAGAGCCCTATCATCTTTTTCTCTGTTCCTAAGCTGTTCCTTACTTTTTTTGGTGTCTTCTGTGAATGGTGCTTCCTATGTGATTTTTTAAATGACCCAGGGCAACGTGAGGCTATAGTACTTGTCATCTCGAAAGAAAAGAAATATTCTCTTCCAGGAGCCATGGAAATCTCCAGTGACTTTAACTGGCCTTGTTAGGTTTTTATCAGAGACTCCTAAAGCCTATTTCTATATCTAGTTTTTATTTTCTCCTCAGAAACAGAACTGTGTCTCTTAGGTTGACACATTGCTATTCAGAATAAGTCATCACATTTCCCATCTCCCCTTATAATGAGTTTTTAACACATGACTAAGTTTATCCCATTGAATATAAACAGAGGTGTTATACAGGACTTTCAGGAAGACTGTTTAAGGGGGTTTTGTTGTTTTTCTCAAAGTAGAAAAGCTTCTTCTTTTGTTTCTGTTTTGTTTTTTTTCCTTGAGAGAGAGAGAGAGAGAGAGTATGGATACAACGCAGGGAGGGGTGGGGGCAGTGAGGTGGGGACAGGCAGAGGGAGAAGGTGAGAGAGAATCTTAAACAGGCTCCACATTCAGTGCAGAGCTCAATGTGGGCCTTGATCTAACGACCCTGAGATCATGACCTAAGTTGAAATCAAGAGTCCAATACTTTACTTGGCTGAGCCACCGAGGCTGCCCTCTTTGTTGCTTTTTGCCCTTCCTTCTTCAGGCCTTCAAGGTGAAGACCCAAGCGCTAGTAGTCATCCCGGGCCACGAGTGACTAAGAACAATGGCAGCCATTAGTTAAGACGGTGAAGTAAATTGATAAAAATCTGTGTTCCTGAGGATGTTGTCTAGCCACCATACAATCCTTGCCTTTCCCTCCTTTGTATATTTAATTTTAAAGAAGAAAAATCATCTATCAGGTTTAAGCTATAAAATCTTTTTTTCTTTTTCTTTTTTTAAATATTGAGTTAGTGAGAACAACAGAAACCCTGCAGTCCTTTTCTTTTTTTTTTTTTCTTTTTTTTTCAAGGCCAAGGAATGCTGACATTTCTTAAATCACAAGCTAATGTCTTCTTACTAACTTTTCTCTAAAATTATTTTATACGTTATGTTTTCAAATTGATAGCCTATACCTCAAGATGTAAAATTTTCTAAGCCATTTTCATCTGATAAGCAGTTAAATAAAACACATGGCAGTTTACAAGTGACATTTTATTTTCTAAAGCAGTAATAAAATATTACTAGTGAAAGAGTGTATAGTTTCAGTTTGGTTAGGTGTCTATTTAGAGTCATTAAAATATTATTTTTTTAGAATATTTAATACACAGGGGCACCTGGGTGGCATAGTCAGTTAATGGTCCAACTCTTGATATCAGCTCAGGTCATGACGCTGGGGTTGTGAGACTGAGCCCTACATTGTTCTCTGCACTGGACATGGAGGCTCCTTAATATTCTCTCTCTCTCCCTCTATCCCTCTACCCCGACTCATGCACATGCTGTCTCTCTCTAAAAAAAAAAAAATAATAATAAAAAGAATAATAATAAACAAAACATATCTGTATATGTACATGTTATAAATGATGACTATTGCCTTATATATGCATCATTTCACATATTCATTGAGGAGTATTTTCCGTGTTATTTTGTCCTACGCTGCAGAGCTAACCAGAAAAAATAAATGTGTTATATATGAAAAGCCTACATATAATACCTATACATAAGGCCTATACATATTTTCACTACTAAACATTACTGGAAACATTTTCATGGCATACATTTTAGGAAGTTTTCAAGAGAAAAAATAAGTGATATAGACACCCTGAAGCATCATTTAATTCACAGATTAAAATGAAATGTGGAATATACATGCTATTACTTATACTTAGTGTGGAACATTTAAATTTTGAGTTTTGTTTTGTTTTGTTTTTGTTTGTTTGTTTTTAACAGAATTCTCTTTCAGACTACCCTTCTGTTCTGAACACACCTGAGTGTTCAGGGGCGAAATGAATAATTCTTTACCATAGTATGATTATTTGGATTTTCCAAATGTCTTATAATTCTAATAGTGAAGTCTTTTTACTTAAAATACAATTAAAATAAAATTAAATGCTTAGATCTGAAATGTTTAGTTTCATGAGTTTTTGCAATTTTATATACCATGCAACAAACACCAAAATAAGATCCAGAACATTTCTCTCTGCCCCGAAAGTTCTCTCATGTACCTTTTAGTTTAATTTTTGTACTCTTTATATTAATTGGAAAAAATGTTAACTATTTCGAGTTTTCTAAACTATGAGCCTGATATATTGTTGCATTTTTAAAGCATTATACAAATTTTCTCGGTAATGTTTTATAGTTTCCAGTATGAAGATATTGCACAAATTTCACTAGTTTTATTACTAGATATTTGTTATTTTATTGACACCATTGTAAAAGTTTTCTTTTTTTTAATTTCATTTCTAGTTGCTGCTAATATAGAGAAATATAATTAAATGTATATATGGTCCTTGTATCCACCAAAATCATATTGCTTCCAGTAGTTTGTACGTTCCTTTGGATTTTTTTGGTATAATGAGAAACTTAAACTTCTCCTTCACTTATGTATTCCAGTCCACTTCCCTCATTCTGGCTCACAAAAACATCACAGTCACCAGATTTTTGTTTTGTTTTTTAAGATGTAGCCCATGCATATGCAAGTGCTAATAGTATTTCAGAATACACCATATACAGTTTTATATTCTGGTAGTCCCTCTGGGGGGGGGGGATCAAATTCGTAGTACTATCTGTAATTCATGTGGAAACACATTAAATTAAAAAAAAAAAACAAGTTTTCAGATACTCCATTTGTTTTCTTCATATTTATAATACCAAAAGAAATACTGCATTGTTTGAAAGCTATTTAAAATTTTGAATTAATAGAAAACTCTATATATTGTGAGCATTTTATATTAATTACTCTAGAGTATTATAATGCAGAGTCATATAATGTTCTGTTCTACAATTAGTTTTTTGGGCCAGTAATTTTCAATCTTGGCTGCTCATTGGAATCAATCAGCTAGCTTTAGTAAAAATACTGATGTCTGGGTTTCACCCCAGAGAGTCTGATTTTATTGATGCAGGATATTGACTGGGCAAAGGGATTTTTAAGTTTCCCAGGTGATTTTAATGTGTAGTCAATTTGAAAACTGCTGTTTTACCTTGTTCATAGTTTCTTATTAAAATTATATTTATATTTATACTTACATTTAATCTCCTCAGGAGAGACTTTAAGTACAGAACAAAGTCTACATGGGTTGTATAGTTTGTAATTTTTATAACTAATGTCATGGATCAAAAGTTAACTGATTTGGAAACACAAAATTTTAATGACCTTGCATAAGGCAATTAACCTTTCAGTGTTACTGTTTCTGCATGCCCCAAATGGAAATCTTCACAATGAACTGTAACTTGTCTTTGTTTAGAAATGAGTGCAGATCTCTTTCAAACACAAAATATGATACAAATATTTGAACATAGAAAAAAAAGTACAAATAGGATTTAGGGGGAAAAACCCTCAAAAACAGTTACTGCATCGATACTCAGTACCAATTGTGAACCTTTTTGTAGCCATGGGAATTTACTTGGGGCTAATGTTGTAATACTAAGTCCTATAGTCATTTTTTCTGATCCAGTTTGAACTTTCTTACTTTCTCATATTCTAAAAATTTGAAACAATATTTTAAAATGATGCAAGCAACACATAGAAATAAAGGTAATTTGAAACAAACATAGAGAAGTGGTTTCAGATAAGTTTGTTTTAACTGTCAAAATGAAACTGTCTACATAGTCCAATACCAAACCCCATATTTTCAAGGGTCATTATATAAATTCCAATCATCCTAACACATTTATTGAGTGAAATGTGCAAAATGCTATGTTAGAACTTCTGTGGATGTTAATCCAACTTTAAAATCTAAATGTAGGTATAACAAAGGCAAAAAGGATATATCACAAAATACAGCACTCAACACAGTGACACAAGATAGGGCGTGAGTAATCATTAGCAGGCAGGTAGGCTACAAAGAAGAAAGGGAGAGAAAGAGGAAGGGAAATGCAGGCTCTTTATAGATAGACATATGTAAAAATATCTATCTATCTATCTATCTATCTATCTATCTATCTATCTATCTATTATCTAATCTATCTTTTAAAGGAAAGAGTAGCAACTAGCAACATATAGCTTACCTTCTCCCTTAATTTATTTTACTAGTCTGAGTTATTAAACTCACTGTGCATCTCTATTACAGCTGAGAATAAGGAATCGATCTAAGTATATGAAAGGGGAATGTGTCCTAAGTTGTACGTTGATATTTATAATTTTATTATTGTTATGTTATTGAATTTATCCCATCTTTATGTTTCAGACCCTTTCTGCTCAGTATATTTCAGACCTAAGAACAATGTTATCCCTAGGGAGCTTCTTATAAATCCAGATCTACTCAATTGCAGTCTCTCTTTTACAAAATTTCAAATAATTTATTTGTATACGTGCATTGAAGTTTAAGATGCATTGCTTTAGCCCATATATAGTTAGCTATTGCTCTTATGGAAATTAAAAAATATATAACCTAAACTTTAATTAAATTCCTATTGCATGCATTCTGATTCCGGTTGAGCTTTGGACGCAGATTTCGAATCCCACGTCGGGCTCCCGGTGCATAGAGCCTGCTTCTCCCTCTGCCTGTGTCTCTGCCTCTCTCTCTCTCTCTCTGTGACTATCATAAAAAAAAAATAAATAAAAAAAATAAAATAAAGCACTAAGGCAAGAGTAAACACACACACAAATATTGACTGTGCCATTTAATGGTAGTAAAAATTCATCAAGCTTCTAAATTCTATCTTTTGTCATTTGTAAAATGAATAGCTAGTTAATACCTGTCCTTGTACTCAGTGGAATTGTTTAAAAGTTCAAGTGAGATGGCACTTTATTAATTTTCAAGGCCTGTACATGTTAGGCTCTATTATACTCTATGAATTTAGATCAGTTGATAGGTAGGTTATGAGTAAAAAACTCTAAGGGAGAAAGGCAAGCTGACCATCTCAGGATCTAGCTAATAACTATTTTTTTTTCTGTTGCCTTATAGAAGAAATAGAAGGTGACTTAGGAAGGCAGTATCCTAAAGAGAATGTAGTTCTTCATACTTTTTATTTTTTATTTTTTTTTGATTGATTTGTGTTGACTTTATGTGAATGGGCCAACCACTTGCTTTGTAATTCGCTAGTGATGAAAGCATGACTGATAACAACATAAAACAAGACAGTAGGGTGAATTTTATTTAGCACTTGCCTTCAGCTTTTCCTAGAGTTGCTGCTCAGTTAGTAACTGAATTAAGGTCTGTTGATGTCATATGCCCTGGATTTGGCCTGGCAGTGAGGGTTTTATGAGGGATGTCTTCATGGAAGTCAACGGCACAAACTCTGGTTCTTTCTATTACAGATAAAAAGACTTGTGGACCTCACGAATTCCAGTGTAGAAACAACAACTGTATTCCAGATCACTGGCGGTGTGATAGCCAGAATGACTGCAGTGATAATTCAGATGAAGAAAACTGTAGTAAGTAACTCTCGCTTGAGAACGTTGTGAGCTTGACAGCATATTCAATAAGCAGGATAGCAATTTTTAGTTCAGTTAAGGTATGAATTTGAACCTATCTGTCCTGCGGCTCACATTTTTATACATGTATTCACATTTGGACAAGAATATTCGGACTAAATTGACCTGAATCTCAAATGGTAGAATTATTGAAATGCTCATACTGGGAGTTATTTTCTTACAGTTATCAGAATTGGTATGAAAGTATCATGAGGTTTAATGCAACCCATTAGTATGCAATGAAGTGAGCCCTTGATGCAAGTTCATACAAAAAGCTGAATGATGTGGAGACAGTACAAAACATATCATTCTTTAGCGGATGGTATTCATTTCATTTCCGTCTCAAATCCTTTTACACTACAAATTTACCCATGAGCATCTTTCAGCGAAATATCATTTATTCTCTCTGGAGTGGTGAACACCATATGTATTCAGGATGCTTTTCTCTGAAAATAGAATAACACTATTATCATCATCTGCCTCCTGCATTTTTATGTAATAAATTTAAAAGACAATAATTGTCCAACAATTTTATTTTCTAAAAAGTATGGCAGTATGTAAAATTGTGACAGCATCCCTATATTCTAGCATTAATTTCTGAATATATTTCTTACCAGCACTTTCTCACAGTGCTGTTTAAACAAAGAAAGCAATATAGTCATGTTTTAAAATAAGATATTAATCAAATTCCATTTATTAAATATTTATATTCTGCTACTTCCAGAAAGTATTTAATAATAACAATAGTGTGTACTCATACATTGGACTAAGAGCATTGGTTTCCCAAGACACAGGAGATGAAATAGAATTGTTACATTAAAGCATAGGAAGATGTTATATGAAAGTATGTAATTAGTAGAATCACAGGCTTAACAAACCACTTGGACACTCAGTTTGCAAAATATCAACTTTTTGAAAATAACTTTTTAAACTTAATCTGACTGGTGTTTAAGAATCAGGTATATTATGTATGAAATCTCTGGACGTTATGATTATGGAATACTCTGATTTGGGGACCTTTTATTACTCCTTCATATCTAGATCTCTCAACTGATCTTATGCTTTAGGAAGGTGAAAAATATTGCAAAGAGTCTTTAGAAGGTTCCAGATTCTTTTAATCAATAGCTTTAAAGTTTAAAAACCTTATATAGGGGGTTTTCAGATACTATCCAGTGATTAAGAGAAAGACCTAATAAGGTAAGAGTGGCAGGAGGAGAAGAGCAAATACAAAAAAGAAGCAATTGCATATCCTTTCTGTTTAATTCACCTTTATTTCAGAGCTGAAATATACAGATGGATACATTTAGTATTAGTTATCAGTAGGATACCGAGAGGAAGTACCTTATGGCTGAAGGATGTTGAGAGCAGGAGAGGGGGAGGAGTGAGAAGGCCACACTGGAAACTTACATCTTTGAAAACCTTTTATTCAAGTGGAGGCTGAAATTGTGAAGAAGTTAAGTTACTGCTGTAACTAGAGAATAAGGGGAAGAAGAATGACAGGTGGAGATAACCTGTGTCTTAATCTGCTGGGGTTTCCTATGTGGTTGAGTATGATTTTGCTGGCATCTCCTAAAAGTCATCCTTCCATGCAAGAACACAAGGAGCAGGAACACTGCCTTTCACTCATCACTGGGGAACCTTAGTGATAAATCACAACAGCCACAGAACCCTTAAGAAAAACCAAGAGAGTGGCTGCAATATCAAGCATTGCAGTATAAAATACCAAGTTATGTGTGGCTCTCTTTTGGTTCTCATTAACTCTAAGTATGTGCCCTAAGATAGCAACATTGAGTAATTTGCAGGGGACAAATGACAATGAACAAGAAGGAAGCATATTATAATTGTGACATGGAAGGGAGAAGGCATACATTGGACCAGTATCAGAACTGGTAACATGGTAAACAGGTAAGGATGTGTAAGAGGAAGAATTGCGAGATCTAGATAATTGGGCAGTGTTTAAAGATACCATCTGAATAGGCCTGAAGAAATGAGAAAGTTCAGACATTGAAAATGCCAGTGGTTCTACATAGACAGAAGCTGAGTAGATGAAGAGAGAGAAAAAATGCAGTATAGCCATATGAAGCACCAAGAGGTTGGTCATAGAGAAGTCAGCTTTAGGAAAGATCTGCTCCCACATAAAATGCTATCAAGATATTTCCAATTTCTCATGATCTGTTGAAACTATTATAATTTCATGTATATTTTACAATAAAACTATTAGTACATATATATATATATATAAATTTCTATTTATATATGGTAATCATGACTATATATATCACATCACATATATAAATTTAATTTTAGTAGATAGACATGATGACAATACACTATACTGTTACCACATTTTCTAAATATCATTAGTCAATGGTATAGATTTTAATTCACATTTGAGGATTCTTGTTAGTGATTATTAAGTAGAGAAATATGACAGAGGTAGTAAATTAGCCTTAGAGTTAAAAAATAATAGCAGCTTTTTTTTTTTAGCAGCTTTTTTTTTTTTAATGTGACCACATTGCATCAACCAACACTCTCCTGCATTCCACTGCACCACTCATGTCTTTCTCACATGCATCTCAGTTCCTGTTTAATACCTGAAGATAGTGTAGGGAGTAGGGCTATTTCTCAGGGTCTAGCGCAGGGCCTGACACACTTATCATATTAGCAATGTATTGTTAAAATCACTTTTGGACTTACTTGTTTATGAATCTGATATAATGAGTTTACTCTTTAAATTGTGTTGGAAACACTCCAGGCATAGATATGGGAAGAGTTTGAAACATAGTGGAGCAATTAACTGCCAGCGATGTTTTAAATCTATTATGCTTTCTACTTTTTTATCTTTATATGGGATAATTAGTCCATTGTCATTTCTTCATCATCTGCTGATGATTTCCCTTGTTAAGTGTTCAGCAGGGACACTCTGCTCCAACAATGATTTAGGCTCTTAAAAACAAGAAAATTTTATTGCTATTGGAGTTATTTTGTCATCTGTATCAAAGGTTTGGAAATGTCTGACAAATCTCAGCATCTATACCATCTTTATCAGAAACAAATATATATGGCATGTATGCCTTCTAAGTAATTGATGTGCAAAATAAATTATTTCACATCTTTGCATTATTAAGAAGTAACTACCAATCCAATAGATTTAAAATCACCAAATAACTTGATCAACCAGATTAAGGTTTTTGTAGAGAGACAAGCTGTGTCGGCCTTATTTGAATTTCTAGTACTTTCACACTGAATTTATATCAGAAGATTATTTGTATAGCATGTCAGTTATACTAATTGTATTCTAAAAATTCTCCTCAGATGCTTACACCCACATTCATATAACTTTTGAACTTATCATCAAGGGTTTATGATAATATACTCAGAAGAGAATTTGAAGTCTGGAAACCTTTCTGCTCTGCCACTAACTCTATGGCTTTGAAAGTCACTTTATTTTCTAAACTTAGTTTCTTCAATTTTGTGTAAGATGGCTTCCGAAGCTCTTTTCAGTTCTGAGTCTATACATTTTTACCTCCTTTATTATCGAAGGAAGTGACTTTCCTATGCAATGCCCTGTTCTTTATTATTATTATAGAATCCAGATCAGCCTTCCAAAACATGCCCTGTAAAAGCTTCTTTGTTGTTGATTTGGTACTTTTAGATGAGATTTATGGAAAACCCTGTTAATTATTCATCCGTGGGTTTCCCTTTCTACTTTTGATCTGGGGACATAGGTAGCATCAGAGAAAGTTAATGTGAGAAAAACATTTTGGAGATAGGGGGAAAATTTCATACTCAAATTTTCCTTCTAAATGCATTATCTTCCAGGTATAATCATTTTGTTGTTCTCTTTAAAAAGAAAAATGTTAACTATCATGCCAAGGTCTAAAAATTGGTCTTTTACTTTATCCAGAAAAGATCAAAGGTAAGAAACAGTAAAACAATATAATCCCTCAGGACATTTTTTTCATAACCAAATTAAATTGTCCTCAAGAGAGAGTTTATTTTTGCGATACCCAGTAGCAGAAGATTCTGAGGCATATAGATGAGAGTTAAAAACAGACTTGCTATCCCATTCCTTGATGACACTTGTATATGTATAAATAATTCATGATTATTATTCAGAAGTGGTGGTTTTGCTGGCATTCTTAAAAGCATCATAGAGCCTCACAGAATTTCATATGCACTGAAAAAACTTTTTCCAACAAATCACTCAGTTCCTCTGAGCCCATATGAGAACAGAATAATTAATAATGTTAGCAAAGTCTCTATAGAGTAAGTGTTCTGTGGAATTATTGGGCAAATGCTTTGAAATACTTTCTAACCTTATAACGGTATCATCTCAGATCAACAATATCCAACCCTCCCCTATAGCAAAGTGTATCAAAGTTTGTGAAGTCAATGTTGTTTGGCATATGATGAACACACTTGTGTTTAATTAAGATAGAGGCAAGTTAGAATATTAAAGGGACAAAATCTTATTCAGATACCTCCAAGTCCACAAAATTCAGTATTTCTACTACTTTTAAAAATCGAAGTACAATGTGTTTAAAAAATATTCTCTAATTTTTTAATGAAAATCATTTCGATTGTTATTTTCCATTATTAAATAAAGCACTTCTTAATTAATTAATTCATTAGTTTTGCTGTAATTTCTTTTCCCTAAGAAGAAAACTGCTTGTCTGCAACAAGAGGGTGCAATAGTTTCAGTATGGAGGAATGATGAGAGAAAAAGGGTTCTCTTTTATTTTTAAGGGAAGTAGATATTACTATCCATGTGCGTTGGACATGTAACTTGGCTTCTCAGGGCTTTATTGGTAATCTCTGTAAATGTGAACACTTATTATTTCCTCAGTAGTATTATGAGCAATGATATGGCCTTGCAGTAAGTAGTACAGGCCCTAGTATCAGACTGTAGGTTCAAGTTCAATAGTAGCTCTTCTGCCTCCAAGGTATTCGGAGAAAGTTCCTTATCCTCTCTGTGCCTCAATTTACTCTCCGACAAAAGGGTCCTATAATAGCACCTACCTTACACAGTTTTTAAAATTAATTGTTGAGTTAATTCAAGCACTTAGCATTAACTTCACCTGGTGCTAACAACAAATAAGCAATCACCAGCTGGTAGTGATTATTATTGTTATAAATAGTGATATTAGTGTTAATACAGATGTTTTAATATTAAAATGTGGTATATGTAAACATAATGCAAAGACAAAAAAAAAAAAAAAAAAAAGAAAGAAACTGCTATTGTCCTGCTCACTAAATAAAGGAATGTTGAGAAATGAGAGGGGTCTTCCTGCTTAGTGGCTTTTTCTCATTCCACTGAATAGCATTTTGTCTTATTCATAGCCTGAAGTTCACGCTGTTGAAGAAAGTAAGTCCCAGAGCAGAACAAAATGCTAATACATATTACCATAGTTCTTCCAGTGGTCTCAGGAGGGATCTTTATATAGAAATGTAAGAGCCTTTATGATACCAAGCGTTCATGGTGTTACCCTATAGCTAGAAACCGGGTGTTTGTGTAAAGCAATATTCAAACTCAGGCTGAAATATTCACAACCTTTATGCAGAAAATTAGGCTTCATAGGGCTACTCCTTAAATTAAATTTCTGTTATTCCTCCTTCCCTTGATAAGACTGTTATTGTGTGTGAGCCAGCTGTAAATACAGTTAATGAGTAGAGAAAATAAAAAGGGGTTTTTCATCATGTCAGATATCAGTTCTATTTAGAGAACAAAAACTAAACAAGAGATGATCTCTAGCAATCATATCAATTACCTGTGGGAAAGAAAAAATTCCTAAAATCCTATTTCATTGTCCAGATAAAACATACTCAATATCAGAGTTAAGCCAAGTAGCAAGTCATACTCTTTGGCCTAAATCCTAGAGGAAGATGGCGAAGCATAATTAAATCAATAACTGGCAAAGTATCTAAAATGGCAGGTAAATTATACGGGGCATAAGCAAACAATTGCATAAACAAAGAGGCAGCTTTTAAAAAGAGAGCCTCCTTCTGTCCCTTCCACTCTTACCCATCCAGTCATGTTCAGTGGTATCTCCCCATGTACCCTTCTTGTTTTGTGAACTCTAGATTTTCTGGAGACAAAATTGAAGAATTAGAAAGTCATTAAAATGCAAAATAGAAGCCAAGAGTCAAAGGCTAGACTTACTACTTAATTAATAAATGGCCCCACGGGTACAGCATCATAAGATATCTTATTTACTTAAACTAAATACATAAAATGACTCAGAATTCCAACAATTGGAAAAGATTATTTATTATGTAATATGTAGATTTTTATGTTTTATTTTACTTTGATTTTTTTACTAACTATTGTCTTTTTCCCATTTGTTTCTATAACGCCACTTTCTATTCATGACTTTAAAATAAATTTGAAAAAACATTATATTATGTCCCATAGATGCTTCATGAAACACTTTTTTTAAACAATATATTGGTTCTGCTTGGCTAACCTCTTTTTTCTTAGTGCTACTTCATGCTATATGTCATATAAATTTAGAATGCAGTTGCATATAGTAGAATAAACCCGTGCTATTTTTCTGTCCCCAGAGCCACAGACCTGCACACTGAAAGATTTTCTCTGTGCCAATGGGGACTGCGTTTCTTCAAGGTTCTGGTGTGATGGAGATTTTGACTGTGCAGATGGCTCCGATGAGGTAGGCAACTTTTCAAAACCAAACAAGAAAGAAAGTTCTTTAGAGTCACATTCATAATTATTATTCAATCCAGTAAGTGTGACATGGACAGCTCTGAAATGCACTTTACTCCTGACACAATAAGATAAGTAGTATTATGTCTAAGTGCTGTGCCGCACACATCCAGCACAGGGAATAGCTCTTGTGCTACTATTGACAGTTAATTTTATAGTCTGTTTTACCTCAAGTGGTGAATGGCTGGGTTGGGAATAGGATGTTTGGAAGCCCTATTCCCTATAGCTGATGCCTTTGCCATCTGTGAATTTGTTCATAAATTTTCCTGCAGTATTTATAGTCAGGACTAATATTTTTATGCATTTTAAACAGTTTCTTCTCCCCAGTCTCTTTCTTCAATAGATACAGTCTTATAGACTTCGATGTGGGTCATCAATTTTCATGAAACCACAGGTTCAGCTTTGCTTAGATGATGAATCACAATCCATTTATAATAAGGTCTTTGTACACACAGCTTAAGTGAAAAAGTTTAGAACATCTCTGGATAATTCCATAAACTTAGATTGTGTTAACACTTATAATACTTCATGCAATTTATTATTTATGCATCTATGCATTTGTGTCTCAGCTGTTAATTATTCCGTGAAGCTTTAGAAAAAAGCATATGATACAGTTATATTTTTTTCTCAATCAAATCTAAAAGGACCTGTAATCCTTTACTTTCCAATATCAGAAACAAATCCAGTAGCAGTCACATTTCATGATTTTCTCCATTAATGATTTTCTATGTTAATATCAGGAACACAGCACTGGTGAAATTAAGCCTAATCAGATATAAAAGAAAAAGGTATCTGGTTCTCCATGGCCAGCATGGCTCTTTCTAGGGTACAGTGACTTCCTAGAGCTCTGCTGCTCTGATTGACACACATGGATCTTCCCCTCATGAAGGTCCTCCCAGTGACCATAGGTTTGCCTAGAAAGAATCTTCTCTGCTGATCTAGAGGTTTCTATGTCAACCTTTTTTAATCAGCCACTGATTTCCTGCATCTTTGGGAGACACTGTAGGTCTCTACTATTTATTTATTTATTTATTTATTTATTTATTTATTATTTATTTATTTATTTATTTATTTTTTGGTCTCTACTATTTATAGGACACGCTCAGACTGGTTCTTTCCCAGTCTTCAGTATTATTAAGATTGAACAATTTTCCATTCTCATACTATGTTGGAAATGTCCCCAGTCACATTCAGGAGCCTAGATTTTGGGAACAAAAATGTATTTCACTTCTCACCTAAAGGCCAGGAAACCTAAGCCTTGAGGTTGCAAAGGTCTGCTGACCTAGGAGAAGTTGAAAAATACCACTTATATTCATGGGGCTTTTCACAAACAAGTCAAAACAAAATTTAAGGAAAATTCATAGGAGAGCTAAATTAGTATATTGCCCAGCTACATATTTTCTTAGTATCCACTCATTCAAAAATTATCTTAAATGTTTCCCACTTTTTCACATAAACTCATCCATGCCATGAAAGTTTGTTTTTTTCTCTTTAGAAAATAGGTTTCACTGGCCCTGTGTAATCTGTGAAACATCAAGAGGTGGGGATATACTGCTTAAGGCATATGATTTCATCTTCCACGTTATTCAGTAGATATCCAAGGTATATATACAGACTCAAACATATGTTTCTTTTTCAAAATCTTATTCAAGTGAAAGTAGACATTCTTATTAACATCATTTTTCTCATGTCTTAAGTTCATGGATGTAGTTCTTTGATGGCTGAACAGAACTCCATTACCCAGATGTTTTCATGATATTGCCCCCAGGGAATCAAAATAACTTTCTTAAAGGTGGTCTTCCTTTACATCTACAGCCATCTAGTATAGTCAATGAGTAATGAAGTGTCTAAAACTACAGGCAGTTGATTCTTCTCTTCTTTCTAAGGATTAGAATGACAAGTTGTATTAAGAAACAAGCAAAAAGATGAACTGAACAAATGGCTAGAAAGCCAAATTACATACAGGATACTCTCATCTTGGGAATAAAAGATAAAATTGTGAGGTTTTGTAAGGATGTTAACTGATAATATAATTAACTTGTTAATATCTAGCTGAAATAATGATTTTAAAAAAGAGGGGGGAACACCTGGGTGGCTCATGATTTAGCGCTTGCCTTCAGCCTAGGGTGTGATCCTGGAGTCCCAGGATGGAGTCCCACATCAGGCTCCCTGCATGGAGCCTGTATCTCATGAATAAATAAATAATATCTTTAAAAACAGAAGCCTGGATCAGTATAATTGTGTATCACATTAGTGGCACAGAAGAATTATTTAAAGTGACTTTAAAATACAGTATTTGGTCTCTGCATCAAGTATAATGCATTGTAAGGACAAAGAGAAATGCAAATGAATCTTAAAATTGTTAATAATATTGTTCATGCACTTGTTAATAATATTGGTTTTGCTAATTTGAAACTCGTATATATCGAGAGTAGAATAGGTTAGATGCTTAGTTATTTTCATACTATTCATAACTCATAACATTTAAGTAAAAGAAAAGAGATACAAATGTGGGAACAAAAAAAGTAAATAAAAATTCTGTAATATTAAATTCCTAAGTATCAATAAGAAATTTATCTTTCTTTTTCTAAAAATATATAATTCTTAGCTCTGTCACTGAAAAATTCTAAAACTGATGACATCTCAGCATTATAGGCTATCTCTAACATTGACATAGTGGTTTCTAAATACCATTTCCAATTAAAAGAAACAGAACTCCTGTGAAAAATGTCCATTTCTAGGTTTGAGAAAGGAAATTGACAAAATGAGCCACTAACATCTTGTGAAGCCAGAACAAGGCTATTAGTATAGTGTCCAGAATACATAGGATCTAATTGAAGGAGTTTCTACTAATCAAAGGGACAATTTGGATATCAGAAAAAAAGAAAAAATGTAATGGATTGAAATACAATAAATGTATAAAAATATATGTGTTTATAGTAATGCTTTTTAAAAATGAAAAGCTCATCAGTCACTCTAGATGTTACAAAGGTATCCTTTTTTAGCATTCAATCAGCCAAATTTAGAATGTGAGGCATTCAAAAGAACAAATGACCTAGTGTCTTCAAGTAGACATTAAGACAAAAAACTAGGGATCCCTGGGTGGCGCAGCGGTTTGGCGCCTGCCTTTGGCCCAGGGCGCGATCCTGGAGACCCGGGATCAAATCCCACATCGGGCTTCCAGTGCATGGAGCCTGCTTCTCCCTCTGCCTATGTCTCTGCCTCTCTCTCTTTCTCTCTCTGTGACTATCATAAATAAATAAAAATTAAAAAAAAAAAAAAACTAGGAGAATGGGAAATAGTTATTGAAGGAGACTCAAGCCAAATTCAACGTGTAAACTTCCTTTAGATCCTTATTTTACCAAATAATATCTTGATATAGCTTTAAAAATGAAAACACTTTGAATATTGATTGGGAATAATTTATACTAAGGAATTTTGTCAAATTTTGTGATATTGTCAATGTTCCAATACTATTGTTGCTGTGTTAAATAATCTGGACTATATATAAATGTGTTGGAGGAGGGTACATGAAACATGCGAAGTATTGATCATTGAAACAAGCATGATGGGCACATGGGATTCATTATACTTTCTTTCTGTATGCTTTTAAGAGTCTAAAATAAATAGCCTACAAATATAGAAATACATACACAATCAATTGTAATTTATTTTAGATTGAAACCTTCTGATAGAAAAAATGTCGAGAAGTACAATCTTCTATGTTGCTGACAGCAACTGATCACCGGTGCCATCCATTGAGCTATTTTATTTGAATTGCTTTGCTCTGAAACAATCACTCATCAGTTCTACAAATACATACTGAGCAGTTATTTAAATCATGCCACAGTATTAGATATTTGGTTCGCAGACACACATGATCACTAAACTTACAGACATGATCCCTGTTCTACTGGAACTGAAGTACATGGAATTTTAATTTATATTCCTTGTGTTCTACATTTGCTATTTCATTCATTGATTCATTCACTCATTCATTCCATTGGCAGTTTTTATTGAATGCTTACTATGTCCCAGCTAAAATACTGAGCATGGCAGGTAAGGTGGTGGATAAAATGTATGAAATCCCTTTCTCACGATCAGTTCATGGATTGTTTCTCCAATGTCTTGTACATTTATCACAACATAGCTTACACCTCAGATATAGTACATTTCTACCTACCCTTACACATGGAAAGCCTTTCCTTAGATAATTCCATTTCTGTTTGAACTTCCTCTATGAAGTCTTTCCTAAAAGCCTTGAGAAACCATATGTTTAAAATTATATTAATTTCTTTTCACAAGTAATGCATTTTATTACAATTATTGGTCCAGGTGCTGGTCTTCCCTTAGTCTATGAGTTCATGAAATATAGGGAATAAATCTTAGTTTTCTTTGGATTCTTATTTTTTTTTCTAGAGTTTTTTTTTTTTTTTTAGATTTTATTTATTTATGAGAGAGAGAGAGAGAGAGAGACAGGCAGAGGGAGAAGCAGGCTCCATGCAGGGAGCCCGACTTGGGACTCTATCCCAAGGCTCCAGGATCACTCCCTGGGCTGAAGGCGGTTCTAAACCGCTGAGCCACCCAGGCTGCCCTTCTTTGGATTCTTATTTAAGAAACTCTGGTGACTGGCAAATCCTCAATACTTGAGAAAAGAAGGGAAGAAGAAAGGCAGAAAGAAGAAAATAAATCATATCGCAGGCAGTCTAATTAAACTACCACTAGGAAAGAGAAAATTACAGGAATTTAGAAAGTAAACTCTCTTTCTTTACATGGGGATGACACTGGGAAGAAGCAGGGAGTAATAGTTCAACATGCTTCACTTACTGAGAGTTTCATAAGCTGTGAGGGCTACACATTTTGTGAAAGGAACAGACAAGTACATTTTGGCAAGAATAGAAAGTACTTAACAACAGAAAAATGTCATCCCAGCAAGACATTTCACTGGAGCATCCTGTACCAACCAGACTGGTCAGACACAGGGAAGGTAAATTTCTAGTGGATCCCTTTTATTGATCTCATATGAAGAATTGAAAGCTAAGCTCCCCTAAGATGTATCTACTGTCTTGTTTGACTTCCAAGTAAAATCTGTATGCAAGCTAGCAGAAGTGACAATTGTGACAGTTCATTTCATAGTTCTTTAGCAGCAAATATTGGAAGAGAGGTGAAGGATTATAAACAGCAACTGTGAAGGGACAGGTACTGAGGAAAAAAGGCATGAGGAAAAGGGGAAAGGAAAGACATATGGGGAAGTTTTGCTGACACAAAATAGATTTACCTTCAGGTTCTTTATTTCACATTCATCCTGCCACTCCATCCCCAATGAACTGAATGTACTTGCTTAGAAATATTTTTTTAACCCTTTATATCCCCCCTCGTCTTCATTGTCACCTATAATTATTAAAATTACATTACCCCCTAACTGTCTGTTGGAAAATGATCCCCTCGGAGCAAATGATATGATCTATATTCTTTTCTTATTTTTTCTCTTTTATTATGACTCACAAAGACCAATGAAAATAGAAAATTGTTACAGTTTTGCTATATGACCATGGACTTAAGTGACCATCTGAGTTTCTTGTGGCAGTCATGGTTTCTACACGTCTAGGTCTCTATTCATAAGGCTTCTAGCTGTCTTTTGGCCTTGTAGATATTTGTCTAAAACTTCAATGTTGACTGTATTGTGTGATTTTTGACAGAGAAATTGTGAAGCAAGTTGTTCCAAAGATCAGTTCCAGTGTTCCAATGGTCAGTGTATATCAGCAAAATGGAAATGTGATGGCCATGAAGACTGTAAATATGGAGAAGATGAGAAACACTGTGAGCCAGGTAAAATAATTGAGGTGATAGTTAATTTTAACTAGGTGTAGTTTCGCTGTAGGCAATAATGAACGAAAATAGTGGGAAGTGCACATGAACATTTGCTATTTCAGAAATAAAATTTGGAAGTATTTATAGATGAATTAATTGGTGTGTCCTTCATATGTTTTGAAAGTGTTTAGACAGGTAAGATTATTACTATGTTGGGGATCCAAGCATTACTCCTCAAAATTAGATTTTCCGGTTTCTCTGTCTTTCCACACCATTTGGAATTGTTTTCCCAAGATGGCAAAATGAAATATGTTGAAAGTATTATAAGTGCAATAAAAGTCAGGTTTTCAGTTATGGAAATTAAAGTCATGAAACAGAATGCAGTTGTTTCAACAGGATACCAACTGAGAAAAAGTGTAAGTGTATAATTTCTATTTGCATCTTTGTCTAAAATCAAAATAAAATTAGGAAGCAAGACCAGAGTACAGGAAAATAACACCCAATTCAAAATACATTTTTATCCCTTAAATACAGCTTTGTAAATATGCTCATTATAACTTAATTTTTTTATACCTCAGGTATTTTAATAGCAGTATCTTACAGAAAAAAAGATTACTGGGAGAAAATTATACTATAACCTATGTATAACCACAAAAGCATTACTTTGAGAGCCCAGGTGAGAGTAGCCAGATATGGGACCCACACATTGCTATGTCCCAGTACAATGCCCATGGTCCATATTGCTAATTGATCACATCTTTTTACTTACTGAATTTGGTCCTCAGAATCCATAGAAGTACAGATCTCTAGGCAAACACTGCCAATTAAAAGGAACTAAAACTCTAGGAAAAAAGTTTTTTAGCATCCTCGGAGTAAACAATTGAGACCATAAAGTCATTTTATAAGTACATTTGGCTGCCTAGGTGTCTGACGTAAAGCCAAGAACCCCAGAGATTTGAGTGCAAGCCTGGCAAACTCAAACTTGTAGACAAAGGCAACAATCACAATTACTAAGTCGATTAATTAGATTTGGTACTGATAGTAATTTAAATATCCATGTTATTATTATTTTCTATGTCATAAAAGAATACTTTCTATAGCCTCAGCTAATTATGCATATATTCATGTTTAAGACCCTAAAACAAAAATACTTCTCAGAACTTATGCAAATATGACATTTATGTCAACAGAGCCAGCAAGATATCATGGGGTCTATGAGAACATGCCAAGATTTCTACTTTTAGCTTTATATGATGCATATATAAATTAACTTTCCCAAGGGTCACTAAATCCCATTATAATTTTAAAAATAATTTGAGGCCTTTATATTTACATAATTTAAAGTTATGGAAATTCTTCAAAATTAAAGAGTTAGAGGACATTTAGGTTTTTTCCTTTCTTTAGTAAGTTGAACACTTACTGAACAGGCTATTACATCATTTAAGTATATTTAATGAAATGCAATAATATTGTGAGACACATTTTAAATAAATGTTTAATATCAGATTTTGAATATAGTTTAACCTATTTTTCATGACTGTCTATGAATTTTTTACATGCATATATATATAGATATGTTTTTATCTATCAAACCAGTCATTCATTTCACTGAATCTAAATCTTAACTTTATAATTATATTCAGCTTCTCCTACTTGCTCATCAAGTGAATATATATGTGCCAGCCGAGGATGTATTTCAGCATCTTTGAAATGTAATGGAGAATATGATTGTGCTGATGGTTCAGATGAGGTAAAATCTATCATTTGATTAAAATCTCTGAATTACAGGAATTAGGTTCGGGAAAGCAAATGTAATAAAAATAGACAGATTCTTTATTCTTGGCACTGCCTAAAATATTAGGACAAGTACACTGAATACAGTAATTGCAGCAAATACCTGAATCTGCATGCTGTTTGTATACTAAACCCCATTGTCATTTGTAGAGGTTGTGTTCATTAAGTCAAAATAAAAGAAAGCCCCACAGTGTAATAAATCTCCAATATTGTCAGCTGCATGTTTATTTTGCCTTTGACTATGTCATTATCATTAATGAAAACTGCAGTGCCCATTTGTATTCAAACAGATGGACTGTGTGACTGAATGTAAGGAAGATCAGTTTCGATGCAGGAATAAAGCCCACTGTATTCCAATTAGATGGCTCTGTGATGGCATTCATGACTGTGTGGATGGCAGTGATGAAGACAACTGTGACAGAGGTAAGGTACTGTGTGTGTGTGTGTGTGTGTGTGTGTGTGTGCGCGTACACGGGTGTGCATGCCAGGGAATAAGAGAATGACAGTTAAAATGTTGTACAGAATCAAAAGTGTGTTAGAGACAGACGATAGGATCATCAAATGATTCTCTTTACCCATTCTTGTTTCATTGCACAACATTCTGTTCTGAGTAAGCAAAATCCGGCTAATTTCAGACAGTAAGTATCGATCTTCATATGACAAAGGCAATCAAAGTGGAGGTGTTTATTGTGTCCTACCATGTTCTCAGCTAGGATGCTGGGTCAGGGATAGGGTCCAGAGAAGGGTGCAGGGAATATAACCACTATAACCATTACTACAAAACTAGTTTTGGTGTATGTTTTCTCTTCCACACTGTTTGTCTTACTACAAAAGAATGATAACACATGGCACACTATATTGCACATACTAAGTTGCTAGATCATATATAGGTTGCAGGTTGTGTCCCGAATTTCCTTTTTGCCATATGGCTGAGAAAATGACCTACATTTTTTGTCTGTCTGGAAGACAACTTTCAATTTTGTAACACATTATTTTCTAGCTATGTGAAAATATTTCCTGGCAGATAACAACTTTTTAATTGTAATTCACTACATTAAAAGCAGCAGTTGTTACTATTTTAGAGCTAATGAGATGAAAGCGAAGAAATTGTGGGGCAAAGCTTCAAATGATCACAAATTCCATAACTCTTATTATTTTCGTAATGTTAAATATGTTGTTTAAATGCAAAATTTCTTTTAAGCTGGTCACAAAAGTCTCTCAATGGACTTTCCATTTCAGTATATTTGGAATATCCTCAACAGAGATGATACTAGATACTGAGTATGTTGCAGTGCATTTGAAAATGTATTCAGGGTTTATACGGTGTAAATATACCTTTGAAATGACATGGAAGGAGCTGGAATGTCATCCATATCAATATCATATTCATATCTCAAGTTTCTTTAATACTAAAGACTGTACATGTTATCTTTTTATTGTCTTCAGACAGAGTTGTTAAATGGCAGTCTATTTTCTGGCATGAATTTTGATTATTGTCAGAATTAGGGCATTTTAGAACTGAACATTGCAGAAGTTGAAAGAAAGGGGCACCTCAATGCCAGATACTATATTGTTAGTATTACATGGTGAGTATCAACTCACTTTGGTGGATTTACCAAAGACTTGCCTTTTTCCATATTTTAGAGTTTGTTGCTTGGTCTCAGCTTCATACTATTAGGTTTCTAAGAAGTCAGGCAGAGAAAGACAAATACTCATATGTGGAATTTAAGAAACAAAACAAAACAAAACAACAACAACAAAAAAAGAAACAAAGCAAACAAACTAAGGGAAAAAAAGAGAGGCAAATCAAGAAACAGACTCTTAACTAGAGAGAACAAACTGATGGTTATCAGAGGGGAGGTGGGTGAGGGGGTGGGTGAAATAGGTGATGGGGATTAATGAAGGCACTTGTGATGAGCACCGGCTGTCATATGGAAGTGATGAATCACTACATTGTACACCTAGAACTAATATTACACTGTATGCCAACTAACTGGAATTTAAATAAAAACTAAAAAAAGAAAAAAAGGTAAAATACTTCTAAAATATTTACTTCTGTAAATATCTAGTCACTCAAAAATATCCTCCATGTTGTTTAATACTAGATCAAACCTTTATGATTTACTAAGACCTTCATCCCAAACCTGATAAAGAATTGTAATATTCAGCAGAACGAATCCTAGTTCTCATTTGGAATCTGCAGTGCTTTATATAGAGCCGTAAAAGGTTAGACTTCCCTAATAGCTCTTTCTACTTTTGGATAAGTTCTCACATTCACAATCTATAATTGGTCACCTTAGAGACTGTAAACTTTGTAGACCTTCTGGCACCGAAAGTTCTTAAATTCAGTCATATTCTAAGACTTCAGGACAATTAAATTACTCATCTTTTTCCATTTTCTAGCTAATGAGCTCCATCCTCTCAATTTCAGTCTGTCTTTCTCTCATTGCTTCTTGCCTGGGCTCATGTATTACCATGTAATTGGACTCTAATACATTCTACTCACTGCTGCCTGGTTCAGATTATTGAAGCGTAGCTCTGATTATGTCAATGTTTGCTCAAAGCTCTTCCTTCCTGGTTACGTACAAATATGGCCGTCAGGGTTACAAGAGAATGATCCTATTTTACTTCCTACCCGTATACTCTATTACTTCTCCTTACGGATCATATATCCTAGCCAAACTGAAGAATAAGTCTAGCAACAGTTTTCATGCTTTTCAACATCTTTCATGATCCCTCTGCTATTTTTTCCATCTCAATACCTTTGCCAATGAAAATTATATCTATCCTTTAGTCCACTAGGTTGCTACTTGCCATCTCTTACGGTGTTTCCCTAGCAACTCTTGATTGCATTCTTGTTATCATATTCTTCCTTCTTATAATTACTTCTGTATTAAGTTGACTAAGTTTCCCCTGTTGGAATGCGAGCTTCTTGATGTAAAAAATTAGGTACGCAAACAGAATGAGGAAATGCATCCCAGGCAGTGGGATCATTGTGCACAAAGTCTCAGAGGTGAGACAAAGTTTAAGTGTTTTAGGAACTATAAGTAATTGAAGATTCATGCTATAGAATTTGGTTTTAATATTAAGCATAATGAGAAGCTTCCCAAGCTTTTAAGGAGTCTTCAAGTATTATTTCAAAGGGAGAGAGTGGTAGACTTTGTACTATGTAATAGAACAGAGAATTTAATGAAGTGAGATTCAAGAGATCTAGTGTCTTGTCTTACTTCTAGGAACCTTTCTGTGCCCATTTTTCATATTATCAAATCCAACCACAGTGAAAAGTCTCTCAGAGCCATAAGAATATCTGGAAAGTAAGTATATATGTGTGTGTGTAAGGTCAATCCTGTCAGGATTTATCTATTTAAAAAAAAATTCCATAAGAAATATTTTTGAACAAAGAATTCCAGGTTAAAAATCTAAACATTATAGTTAAAAAGACAGAACATTATAGCATTTGAAATCTGAGTTTTCTTTTAGATTTAAAATAGGTCTATTTAAAGTTTAAGCTTGGGGATCCCTGGGTGGTTCAGCGGTTTAGCGCCTGCCTTTGGCCCAGGGCATGATCCTGGAGTCCCTGGATCGAGTCCCACATCAGGCTCCTGCAGGGAGCCTGCTTCTCCCTCTGGCTGTGTCTCTGCCTCTCTCTCTCTCTCTCTCTCTCTGTCTCTCATGAATAAATAAATAAAATCTTTAAAAATTAAAATAAAATTTAAGCTTACTGATTAAAAAAAGAGTGGAGGGCCTTTAACTGAATCATTTACAAATGTGTCAAAGCTCCTCGTCTCAATATTCATGTTTCTAACTTTTCTTGGGTTTCTTTTTGCCAGGTAAATTCCAGTGAATTATCTTGGTGGTTAAAGTATTTGGTCCTGTATGGCTGTACCTTAACACATAATCAAGTTCAGAATTCTAGTATTTAACTTACTTCTAGCAAGTGGTTTAGGTATTGGATAAATGTCCTTCAAGGCACTGAGGAAATGGAAGGCCAGAATAAATATCTCTCCTGTTAAATCTCACTTCATTCATCCCAAATCTGGACACATGAACTAAGTGTTAGGGTCTGGAAGGCAGTAGGCACGCAGGAACATTTTCCAAATGAATCCACTTCTTACTTTACTTTAAAAAGACAAACCCCCAAATACTGTGGAATTAAAAGCAGCATTCATATTTTTAAAGGTAAAACATGATGCCTCAAGGAAACTTGATGTTTGTCTTCGCTCCCAAACGTTATTCCCCTAGCAATTTCGGTAGGAAAGATCGACAGTTATTCTTTTTATTTATTTATTTTTTTGAGAATTATTATTTTTAGTAATCATCAGCTCACAAATGTGTTAACTACTAATTAAAATTATAAAATATTATCATATATTAAACATTCTATCCACCCAAATTAAAATGGGAGCTCTAGATGCTTATTTTCTGTGATTATGGCCTGTCCAGATTTCAATGAATCTGACAGAAGCTCAGTTATATTTAAACATAGGTTATTGTTTATAAATATGTGTGTGTGTATACACGTACACACTTTTATATTTTTCTAATCTTCTGTTGAGCTGATTAAGAACATGACTAATGACTAGGAAACTGGAATTTTGATCTGTCTAATCTCTTTAAATTATACCTTTTTTTGTTGCTTATGTGTGTCTCGTGCCATTTCAAAAATAAGCATTTTATGTTAGACTCAAGATGTCATGGTAGGCCCATGATACGTTTTTTTGTAATGAAAATTCTTCATGGTACAATAGGAAGCCTTTAGTAAGTTATCTTAAAACATTTGTCTTACTGTTGTGATTGTGATTTCATTTATATTTCTCTTCTTAATTAAAATAGTAAGAGGCCCAACACTCTTAAATGGGGCTAATTATAATGTTATCCAATGTGATACCTTTGGGAACTCATTTTTTTTTTCCTTTTAACAAAGCTGATGGGCTACAATTAAAATTTTCTGTAGTAATCGGAGGATGTCAAGAGTTCACAAATTTTGTTTGAATATAATCCATTGTAAAATGGAACATGCAATAATGAGGTGTAGTCATGAGGATTTTTCCTCTGAAAGAATGTAACTTTCATATTCTATGAATTTTGATACTGAATTAGGCAACACTCACCTCCTATCAATATTCATATCTCAAGTTTCTTTAATACTAAAGACTGTACATGTTATCTTTTTATTGTCTTCAGACAGAGTTGTTAAATGGCAGTATATTTTCTGGCATGAATTTTGATAATTGAAATTATTGTCAGAATTAGGGCATTTTAGAACTGAACATTGCAGAAGTTGAAAGAAAGGGGCACCTCAATGCCAGATATTATATTGTTAGTCTTACATGGTGAGTATCAACTCACCTTGGTGGATTCACCAAAGACTTGCCTTTTTCCATATTTTAGAGTTTGTTGCTTGGTCTCAGCTTCAACTATTAGGTTTCTAAGCAATTGACCTATATTTCCCTAATCATCTCTCCCTACCATTAACCCTATCAGGTTTTTAAAAAGTTGAATTTCTTCCTCACCTTTTACTTCACAAAATTAATAAAAATCTTGAGGTTTATTCAACATTTAGCAAATCTACCGATAGCTGTGCCTCGCCTAACTTCTCCCCCCTTACTTCTTCTTTAAATGGAAGATTTGTTGCACCTCCAATCTAAGGATAATCCCTTTATTTTACTTTAGATCTTAAATCCTTCACACTTTCTGGATTCTCAAGGAATTTGTTGTATCAATGACCTTTACTCTCTTCTGTATCCTCAAGCTTACTCTGTCTATCAAATTATTCTCAGAAGCTCTTAAGGATATCAGATATCTGTTTTACTCCATACAAATAACCGGTCTCTCTTAGACACCTAACTTCCTCCTTTCTTCCTTCCCTTTAAGGCCAAACTCCTGGAAAGGGATGAAAGATTACAGTCACTACTACTTTTTCATCTAATAATAACCAACTACAAACATTTCACTAAATCTACCACCACTTCACTGAACCTTCTCTCTTAGCATTATATAAATGTGCTAACTACTACCTTCTTGTTGGACCACTTTTCAGGTATTTCTCCAACCACTCTGGCTAATGTTCTGTCCTTTTGCAGCCTCCGTTTTATCTCTCCAATCTTTAAATGCTGATTTCCTCTGTTTTGTTCTAAATTTCAAATAACAACTGCACTCTGATCATTTCTAGCTACATATTTACAGGTCAGAACCTATCCTATATTTTAGATACATTTATCTACTATCCTATTAAATATCACTACGTGGTTGTCTTACAAGTACCTTAAAAGAATTATGTCATTATTTCTGCTACTATTGCTCCTTCTGATGTATTCTTTTATTTTTGAACAATACCAATATTTACCAAATTGTCCAAAAAAAAAAAAAAAAGAAAAACTGAGTACTATGTTTGACTCCTCACTCCCCTTGCACTTCATCTTTTTAGCCATGAGATCCTGAGGGTTCTACCTCCTGGAGCACCTCCCAAAGCACTTTCAAATGTAGCTACTCTAAATCAAATACCAGCAATTCTCTTCTGCATTGCTGCAACCCCTCTTCAAATTGGTCTTTTCCCTCCTCCAGACTACTTGGCTTCACTCTTGCTATCTTCATTTCCAAGTTATCCATACTCTTGCTAGTGTTATCATGTTAAAATATAAATCTCATTCTGTCATTTGCTAAGTTAAATCTTTGCTACTCTACCTAAATTATTAAAGGTTTGTCTGCAAGTCAGAACTCAACAAGATGAGCTGTTTGACCCTAACCTAGACTTATTATTGCCTCCAAAGTGCATCCACAAAATGAACAATGCTTCCTTCTGGGACTTTCTTTTTTTTTTTTTTTTTTTTTTTCCTTCTGGGACTTTCTAGTCTCACAAGGATGAGCACTATCACTCCCTAGCCCCATGTTTTAATAGATATCCACTTTAAATATTTAAAACCTTCAGTCATCAAATCTAATAGAGAAACCATATTTATTATTTTATGTATGAGGTTTAAATAAGTAGTGAAATTCTCTGAAAGCAATCTTGTTTATTTTAATTCTGAATTCCCATCAAGTTACTTTGTGTTGTTTTCCCAGGTACTGCTTGTAAATATGACCTTATAAATCACTTTAAGCATGCCTCTCTTATAACATAGGAAGACATTAAGTCTCAGAGAAATTAATAGACTTGTCCAGAGCAAGACAAAGGAAGTTCCTAATCCTAGAACCATTGCAATTTCCACTATATATTATTACATATCTAGATACATACCAAAGTTTATTATTATTTTGGTTCCATACACTTAATTTTAAGTGGAAGCATAGCCTTATATTCTTGATGTTTTCTATTTAATTGTGAAAGGAGAAAAATGCAAACATTTGTAAAATACATGCAAAAAAAGGGAAGCTATTGTAGTTTTTATAAGGATGACTGTAATATCTCACCACATCACCAACTTCTAATTCTGTTATAAAATTAACTGATTCTCTGTGATTGCAAAAAACTTTTTATTGGTTATTCTGTCTTCAGCAATTCAGTTTGTTTGTTTCCAGATACAGCTGAATTTTGTAACAGTCTTGAAAGGATCTTTTCTTTCCAGAACAGCACAATTTTTATAATGAAAATTAATACTACTTAAAATTAAGTTTATTTATAGTAAAATAAAAATCATGTAAAATGGAAGATAATTTATATTTGAGAAAACTTTCTTCTATCATCTTATTGGTATTTTCTTTAAAAATATATGTCTGCATAATATCAGATTGTTTTGAAAAGTAAAACATAAGTAACTTAAAAAAATAGTTTGGATACTGCTTGTCCCAGTACTGTATAGGAAAATAATATAAGGAAGTGAGAAATAAATACTGTGCTAAGAATTAGAGGAATGTGTGTCCTGCTGACCAGCACTAATTATGCTACATCTCTATGTCTCTTTTTCTTTTTTTTTTTAATAAAGGAGGAAATATATGTAGAGCAGATGAGTTTCTCTGCAATAATTCCCTTTGCAAACTCCATTTCTGGGTGTGTGATGGAGAAGATGACTGTGGAGACAACTCTGATGAAGCCCCTGATATGTGTGGTATGGCACGTCACATGGATCTAGATTATATTCTCATTTCCAGACCTAATATACTGGCATGAATCAATGAAGTGGTGAGACAAACCACAGAGCTACCATCCTGAGGTTAGGTAGTTACATATACAGCTTTTGTTCAGGTAATAGGAGATTATTCTGTTCAAAGTTGATGACTTTACGGAAAATCCCCCTAAATCTGAACTTGCACATGTCAACACTATTCAGACGATAGTTTATAGCCTGTTTGGAGGATTTAGAGTAGCTGAATTTTTGAATTATATAAGGTTCATATAAGGACTTTGGCTCTGATCAAATTGGTCACTTAGACTAAAACAATTTTTTTTTGGATGGATAAATACATGGAAAAAATGTGAATAATAAAATCAAGTAGTTCCAAAAGTTACCCACTACTGAGACCAATGTTGTTCAGAGAAGGGATATATATGAGATAATATGTAAATATATTGATATATTTTAATATGTAAACATATAGATTTATTTTAATATATGAGTAATATTAATATACTTAAATATTATATATTATTTATTCATATATGTTCTACATTATAATTATAAATATATTAATATATCTATATGTATTTAGACTAAGCAGAGAACTTAAATTAGGAGTTATATAACATTTCAGTCTGAAAATCTTAACAAAAGCTAGTGTTTCTTCAAATTCAGGTTACTCAACTGATAATTGTCAGGAATGTACTTATGCAACCAGCAACTATAAATATCCAATTTTATACCACCAAAGGAAAGGATTTCTTATACCTAGCAAACATTTTTAGTCCTTTCTTCACATTCTTTGCATCCAATCTCCATATTAAATGTATTTCACTTCTAAATTAAAGATATTTTAATTATTAATTATTTAATTATTTGGAAATAATTAAGTAGCACATCAGATGAATGAAAGAAAACATAGCATGAGTGTATATACTTAAGTTATCTGTTCTATTGGGTCGACCAAGTTAAACCAATATTTTTTAATAGATGATGACATTGACTACTGACATTACAATTGAATAAAAAACAAAGAGGCAGTCTTATTTTTAAAAGGATTTAAAACTTAAAAATGAAAGTCTTCGGAGAATGTCCTCTGAAGGCACAACTAATGAAATTTCAGTTTTAGTTCTACATAATCTTATACAATGGGTTTATACCAGAGATTTTGTTGTTTCTGAATTATAATAGAAAAATATGCACACACACATAATTTATAAAAATAATGGGTTCTGGCCATGTAGGTGAAAGGGATGGGTGGAGGGAAGGTAGAAGACATAATGTTGTAGGCAAGATGTAGACAACCCTGAGGCAGAGTGCACCATAGCTTCCTGGAAGGACTGAAAGATCCATGAGCTTGGAGAATACAGAACAAAGTAGATGCTGGTTTAGGATGAAACTGAAGAGACAGAAGAGTCTGGAACCTTGTGAGTCTTCATAAGGATTTTTAGATTTAGCCTAAAAGTAATTAATAAATCCAAAAAGTTTTGGGTTACCTGGGTGACTCAGTCAGTTAAGCATCCAGCTCTTGATTTCAGCTCAGGTAGTGATTTCAGGGTTATGAGATCAAGCCCCGTGTTGAGCTCCACACTGGACATGGAGCCTGCTTAAGATTCTCTCTTCCCATCTCCCTCTGCTCCTCCCCTCAACCTCCTTCTCTAAAAGTAAGTAAATAAATAAATAAAATTTTAAAAGTATTTAAAAATAAAAGAATACTAAAAAGTTTTAAGTACAACAGGCATATAGTTATATTTATATTTTACATATATAGGATTGAAAGAGGGCAAGGCTAGGTAAGATAATTGCTGTACTCTAGGCAAGCTATGCTAGTAGCTTGGGTTAAAATACTGGTATCACATGATGGCAAATATACACAAATTTGAAGGTGATTTAAAAACCAAAATAAATTGGATTAAGCAATAGATTAGATACATGGGACAAGGAAGAGGAAGTTATTAAGTATAATTTGTGTTTGTGCTTTCACAGTGGAATACATAGGTAACATAGGAAGAGGAACAGTGTTGAAAGTAAAGATTAAAAGCCTGGTTTGAGATATACTTGAGGAAACATTCAAGTAGAGATTTCATGTAGGCTCTAGATGTTTGATTCTAAAGCTTGAAGAGCTGGTCTAGAGTTATAAATGTGCAAGTCAGAATAAAATGGAGTAATGAATACTACGGAATTTGTAAGATTTAGGCTGAGTGAGAGTAAGATATAAGAGGAGAAGTGAGTTAGGATAGAATATTGAGGGCTACCAAACATCTAAATAAATATGAGCAGCTGGAAAAGACTCAGGTGAGTGACCACAAAATAATTTGGAAAAATAGTGGAAGAGAAATACCAAAGTAATGAAATGTATCAAGAAAGATGGAATGGTTCCTGAAAAGTCAGGAAAAAATGATTTTCAGAGCATATGAAAAATTAGTTTTAGATAAGGGTAGTAAACCCTTTTCTGTTATTAAAAATTTTAACGTGAATTAATTTATTAATGCCAGATGTCCCCTAAATATTACTATATATAGATATAGATGATTTCTAACCATATAGGATAGTTGGTGGCTTAGGTGAATTAGAGTTAAAGATCATTGGGTATGAAAAACTCAAGGAGCTAAGAGGAACAAGTATTGATTGGCTGGTTTGTTAAAGGGGAGTGTTGATCAGTCATCTAGGATGTTGAAATGAGTTTGGATGGAGGGTTTTGATGATGAAGGAAAGTCTACAGTCTTTAATAAACGTGGGAAGGGGTGATATTTACAAGGTTGATGAGAAAATAGCAATAAAAAAGATGTATAATCAAATGGCCATCAAAATAATAGTTTTTGTTTTTAGTTTCTTTTTAAAAACAGATGTGAGGATATAAAAAAAAAAGTTCTGAAAGCTAAAGCTGGAAATTAGAGAATATTTGAACATGAGATAACATGAAGTTTGAGGAATTTAAGAGATATTTCTTAAAAGACCTAAAGGGGAGGAACTATGCTTGGAGTGGGAACCAGATTTCAGTTAAACCAAGGAGGTCATACAAGAAGAAGTATGGCATACTTAAGGAGCTAATAAAGTGGTATTGATAGAATATTAAGACTGTCACGGATGAGTCTTTAGGAGTGGTATGGACAAAGTAATGATCAGTCTATTATGCCATGTAAAGTATCTTTAAAAAATGATTTTATTTATTTATTCATGGCCGAGAGAAAGGCAGAGACATAGGCAGAGGGAGAATCAGTTTCCCTGCAGGGAGCCTGATACCAGACTTGATCGCAGGACCTCAGGATCATGACCTGATCTCAAGGCAGATGCTCAACTACTGAGCCACTCAGGTGCCCCTGTCATGTAAAATATCCTAAATTTTATTCTGAAAGTGCTGGATAACTATGGAAGAGATGATCAGATTGATGTCTAAGGTGGTTGTTCTGGTGCCTTTTGGAAGATCTTAGGTTGAGCAATGAAACATACACACTTAGGATTCTACTGTTATTTTCTCTGTAAGAGATAATCAAGAGCTGAGTTATTATAACTGGTATATAAGGAGAAAAGAAGGCAAATTTGGGGACTGTGTCAACTGGACTTGTTGACTAGTAAGAGTTGAAAGTCATAAGAGGAATGCATTTAGATAACCCCAGACTTGTAGCTATTATTTGCTACTAACTGAACCATGGAAATAACACAAAGCTTATGTCTGGAGAGAAGGAAATCGGGAAAGTGATTAAGAATGGAGTCTTGAACTTCCTGAATTTGAAATTCT